>NC_056725.1:1831679790-1831707290 GCF_019279795.1 Protopterus annectens
TTCAAATTAAAACTGTCAATGTAGATATGGCACTTTATGGAATATGTGAACCTGTAAGAGGAATAAATATTGATGAAACAGATAATATTTTTTTGTTTTGTGTTTATGGTTCATTGGAAAGACAGAACTGATGAAAATCTGTTTAATGAAATAATTATTTGTTTGCAAATGTGTACACATAAATATATCAACATATATATGATTTTGTTATTGTGCAAACAGGAGCTTTTAATAAAGATTTAATAAAATGCCCCTTCTGTTTTTGGATGTGCCATGGGTTCTTTTATATCCATCTGAGCTAGCAACAACTCAAAATAGCACAATAATAAAGTAGTACAGTGTTGGAAAAGTGGTTAGAAAAACAGGTAATATCTATCCATCCATCTGTCCATCCATCCACCCATCCACAACTGCTTTTTCCCATTTTTTTTTTTTTTTACACATGGGGTAGGGGTGTCACTTCAACAATGACGATCATCTAGATAGTGTATCAGTAAAATTTTACTTCATGTAGATGTAAATAACTTAACAATCACAATAACCTAATTTAGTGAAGAAAGCATAATATCATATCCATAGTATAAAACTTGAATACTACTGTTCACTAGATGTATTTAAATACACCAGTAGTATAAGGTGCAGTGAAACATAAAAGGATGATCATACCTGCTTATAGAAATTAATATGACATTGCATATTACAAACATTCCTTGCATCCTCTTATTATGGATTCACAGGTAGCTACTGGGTATGCAGTCCCATATACCACTGGGCAGCCTAGTCCAATATACACATTTCCCCAGAGCACTGTCTGCTTAAGTGACTTACTCAGAGTCACACAATAGGAAAATGGAGGCACTGGGAACAGGAAACAGATGATAGATAGCCTTAATCTGCTGCAACTTTGATCTAGGAGTTGTGGGCAATAACAAAGTCTCACCAATAGGCCACCATGCTGCCTTGCACTGCTACTCATTTTTAAACCAATAACATCACCTAATGCTAGAAAAAAAGAATCCATATGGGTTTTGATTTCTGTACACACTACAAGTTAATTATATCTTTCAAGCCTGGGAATACAGTGGAAGTATAAGGCATTACTAGACTGCATCCATGTGACTAGCAATCTGACTTCTAAAATTCTACCTGCCTTTCCCATGTAAAAGCAATATATTCCTTTCATCATACCAAACTGACTGTATTAAAATGGACAAAATAATATTTGTTTTAACTATTTTTTTGTCTCTTTAGACTGATGCAAAACCACTACGACTACCTTATTTAAACATTTGAAAGAATGCATTGGACTTAAAAGGTTTCAGTTTTTATTTGTTTTGTAAAATGTGTTTGATAATAAGAGAGGTTTCAAATGAGAAAACAAATTGGTATACGGTGAATTAATCTGGCAACTGCATTTAAATGCTAGTGAACATCCAGGCATAAATGATTATTTCTCTGGTGCAAGTTGGGAGAAAATGAAGACAGCAAAGTTGTAATTTCTTATTTATATAATTTGTTTTACTGTTTCTTATTTTAAACTTTTATTAAAAAAAAATGATTTCAAACCCGCGGTAGTGGTGCTGCGGTAGCGTTGTCGCCTCACAGCAAGACATTGTCCTGTTCTATTCTCAGTTAGAGCGTCTTGTGTGTGGAGGCATGCATGAATGGGTGTGCCTTCGTTGAAGGTTGTGCGTCAGGGTTGGTAATTCGGCACGTAAAAATCCACTACCAAACATTAGCAGACCAGAGTTCTGTGGCGACCCCTAACCGGGATAAGCCGAAAAGACACAACAACAACATTAAAAAAATGATTTCACATACTTTTTTGTAGTTTCAATGGGCACCTTGTTTTAAAATGTGTTTATCATATTGTGATCACATGATATTTTGAGTGTATTTAAACTAATAGTTATATTGGTTTTAAATGTCTGAATAAGTCCTTCAATTGTATGCAATGAAAAAACTCAGAATAAAAACTATAAGTTATTTTTCATGGGTTGTTTACAGCAATGTTAATTGTTTTTTCTCAGTCCATATTTTTTCTTAGTATGGTAATACCTTCCTTAAAAAAATCAGCAACTGCATCTGATTTTGGTGAGCACTGACAATTTGTGACTGTTTTTGTCCATATTACCCTGTCTTTCAAAAGCCACCGAGTCCCATATAGAGAATTATCCCTTGCTACAAAGGACTGAAGTCTTTCCTGTGCTTTCTCATAAAATCTGTCATCGTCCAGGGCCAGTCTTACCTTAATGCTGTTATATTTAATGCAATAAGGATACATGCCCTAAAATCTGTGCAAAGGTTCCCAATGAACTCTTTACAAAAATGCATGTAGATACAATAGTTGGATGTACTGGCATCTAAGTAATTTAATTGATGTCTATTCCATTTTGGTTCAAACCTCATAAACTATTTACTTTATTTAAGGTAACCAGGCTGCAATTAATTGGCCATATCCTTCTAAAGAAATATCAGGCCATCAGTAAACTGGCCATAAAATATTGCCTACTGCAAACTCTGACTCATACAGCAATTGTCTCTGCCACTCAGCCATAGTCAGACAACAAAGTAGCCCTCAGAGAAACTCAAGAAGTCAGTTAGTACTCCTCAGGTCCAAGGACAAAAAGATGTTATCTCAGTAACTAACAAAATACACATCCATGCTGAACATGGTATTTATTGATCAGTTAGCATCTCATCATCTCCATGTGGCTGCCAATGAGAAGGAAGTATCATGTGACTACCAATGAGAAGGAAGTATCATGTGACTACCAATGAGAAGGAAGTATCATGTGACTACCAATGAGATGGAAGTATCATGTGACTACCAATGAGAAGGAAGTATCATGTGACTACCAATGAGAAGGAGGTATGCATACAACAAACTCTATCATAATGAGAATTGTATCATTAGTCATTTTGAGGTGAATGCTGTGTTTGCTTGTAAGAGAAAGGAAACAAATATTATTCAAATGATTAACTGCTATTAGCTTGCCATCACTCTTTGTCGTTATTGGTTGTCTAGCTTGACAAAAATGTATTTTGTTTCACATTGTATGTCTCTTTGCTAAGATGTGCCAAGCTACTGCTGCATGCCTGGACACCACCCTATCAGATTTGAATATAATTCTGATCCCTAGACCAACAGGGTAGCGACTTAACTTTATTCGGTCAATGCAGTTGAACTAACCTTGGGAATAGCAATTTTAAAGATCATGTTTAACATGATAAAATTAAGGTTTATTTTTGCATAAAAAAGTGTTTTCATGCACAAGGATGCACATGAACACTCTTATGTAAAAATGAAAGTTCGTTTCAAGCCACTTAAATTAACATTTAAAAATCTTCCTAACACTGAAGTGTAAAGTAGTTATACTGTATTTATGTCATTAATGTTAATATGGTGGGAGGAGGCCTATATGTCACTTTGGGGGCCGGTTTATTTAAAAATAGATTAACATTAATAAATGCTTGTGAAACAATTATTTAATTGCTAATCTGTTAAAGTAACAGTTTGGCAAAAAAAAAAAAAAAGTGTCTGTATTCTCCAGGGATGGGTCGTAAAACCACTTCTCTTTGGTATTTACTTCTTTGATGTCAAGGCAGACATCAAGGGCCTGTGGCTGACCATGTTTGCAGATAACTGCAAACTTAAAGTTGTCATTAACTCCCCATCCAACTTTCAGATTCTTCAGGATGGACTAACATACACAGACCAATAAGAGGTGCTTAGACCATGGCTTAAAACTACATGGTAAGAAATGCATCACTGTATCCTTAGGCAAAACTGAGCGCCAAAGTGCCAACCACATATGTGACACCCTTTGAAAGTTGACTAACCGTTAGGGACTTCAGTATTTTCCTTGATAATGAGCTGTCTTTTGATTGCTATATATCCACTGTTGTCAGGAAATCTTTTTACCTTGCCAGAATAATCACTCGGTATTTCTTCTAGATCTAAGGAAGTTATTATCCCTCTCAACTTTGCCCTCATCAAGCCCCTAATAGAGAAATGACCTCATTGGTATGTACACTTTTTAAGCATCTGACCCATCCAGAGAGACCCCAATGTTTTCTCACTAAGATAATCAAGGGCATGACTTTCATCAACTACCCAGACTGCACTAAAGCACTTTCTTTCTTTTCTATTTCCTACAGACTCTTGAGATGTGTCCTTTGTCTAGCCTGCAGAGCTTCAAATAATCCAGTCCTATGTGATCTCCTGCACATCTGAAAAATTAATAACATCCTCAACATACACTCATGAGATCTTAACATAAATAGAACCTGTTGGTGAGATAGGTGTATATTACAGAGAATCTCACTTTATGTAATGTAGTTTCTTTTGATATAAAGCAAAATCTCTCCTTGACCCCCTTTGAGTGTAACCTGGATGAATAGATGGACAGTCATACATGCACACTGATTCTGGCTCACTTGTGGATAGGGGTCAGAATGAGGTATAAATTGGTCATGTCAATTGGCACCTGCAGTTTGGGGTATTGTGGCTTGACTCCTAATGGTCTTCTGCATCAACAGCCTCGTATTGACTTATGAAGCTGTGAACATAATCACACAAAAGAAAGTGGGACAGTGATTTGGGAAAAAAAAGGATGTGTGTGTGAAACACAAATGTTCAATACAAATGTACACATTTTTAAAAAGTTCAGACTAAACTTCAGATGGAAACTCTGTAACAGTGTTATAATATCTGTTGTTAGAAGCATATGGGTAGCAAATATACTAACTGACTTACAGACAGAATCCATGCAGTCAGAGTTCAAGATACCCCATTCCTATAAAAGACTCATCATAAGTGTTCCCCAGGGCCTCTTGCTGGGACCATTACTCTTCAGCATCTAGTTCATTGGTACCAAAACTGGCATCAGGGGCCTCTGGTTGAATTAGTTTGAAGTTATGCTGGGATCCTCTTAATCCTATTAAAAATCTGAGAACCATAATTGTAATACGTAGAAGTATTAATATAGTGGATATTTATTATGTCTGAGGTTGCATTACCTAGGAGTATTACCCTATTTTCAGGTGTAGTGATGTCCCAGTCAGCATGTATAACCCAGATGGGTGTGAACACTACAGACCACCATGGCACTGAGATTAGGAGTTGAAGCCCCCATGCAAAATTGCCTTAACTGCATATCAGTGACTTTTTAGACTCAATGCATTTGTTTTGTAGTCTCGCTTTATTTAAAAGAGAGTTTTGACACTTGTTGTAAAGGGCCTTGCACTTCTGAAAGTCAGTTATTTTGATGCAGAGACGTGGATTATAAAGAAGGAAGTTTTGCATCCTTTGAAATAGAACTAGATAGCATCATACAACAAGTTTGTATGAAAGTAGTCTATATAAACAGAATTGAAAAAATGAAGTGTAAGAAAGGACAGTGGCATGTTTGGTGGTGAAAATCTGATAAATGGTCAAAATTATGTGATAAATATTTGTTTTTAGATTAGCAAAGTAAAACAGATGCATATTTCATGTTTTAATCAAAATATAACTATTCTGCTTTTTTACATATGTTCAACGAGTTTTTTAAAAATGTTTTTGCCTCCTTTTGTATGCCCTAAAATAGATCACCAGTTGTCCTAGTTCTGCTACCAATGCTTTTTATCTTATTGTGCCCTGCAATGACTCCTTGGGGTTTGGACCACTCCAATGGCAGGTTGAAAAAGAGAGGCACACTATAAATCAGTGGTCCACAGTGTCACATAAGCTGCTCTGCACATCAGGGGATATCTTTTGTGTGCAACAATCACATGTTGTTATAGACATCATCGGCATCACTGAACAGAGCTTAAGTTAACTCCAGCTCCCTCTTCTATACCAAATTTGTAAGGTCAATCTTCCATGCACTTGTGACATTGCTTCCACAATCAGAGCATGTTAAATCACACTAGCAGGATCCTCACCCTCTCTCTTGAAGTGGGTGGGCTGATAAAAAACATTCTTTCCATCTCTTACCAAACTCACCAAATCCCCAAGCTGCTCATCAGACTATGGTCATGGTTCCATCCCTCTGTGCCATGGAGCTGAGTTCTATGGGATTTTTAATATTCACCTGCACAACAATTGGCTCTGCCAGATGATATGTTGGTTTAACATCTCAAGTGAATAGTACCATTTCAGGGGTACAGTAACCCTTACTGCTTTACTGTACTGTCAATACTTGACCATAGATGCAAATGCCTGGAGTAGGGATAGTACCACTACCATCTGATCTTTGATGTTTCTAAGAAAAGTGTAGCCTGCTGATCCATTGAATTTTTAGCATCCTGGGCTTCAATTGAAACTATTTCAGTTGCTAAAGGCTGACACAATGTTGGTCAGTTGTGCAGGTGAAGAAGACATCTCTGAGAGATCACAAGTCACTCCATGAGAAGTTTTAGATGTTTCTGACAGGGATTTGCTAGAGAAGATGTTATTACAGGCAGGTACTTTTTGTATGATTTTGTTGAATGATTGGCAGGGCTCTAGTTACCTGGCAGTGTGATCCTTGGCTCTAGATGATTGTCACAAGTGACATACCGAATGGGAAAAAGGGGTTGTGGATGGATTTTGTTGTTAATCTCAATGTTTTACTTAAAATTCTTCTAAATTAAATGACAACTCACAGAGCTAATTTGAATTATTACTGATGCATGTATTGTATTTCCAGTAATAATTTTATCTTTAATATATAATATTCATGCTACAAGCAGAATGCAAAGTACATTTTGTCTCTGATGCATATTACTGAATTTTTGAAAAAGAAGCCTTGTTTTTTAAGTGCTCTTGAATAATACATATTTTGCTCTCTTTATTTCAAAGAAAAAAAGGCTGAGATCTGTAGAATGTTAGTTAATGAACTAGGAAGTGAGAAAAGCAACTATAGATAATAATTTTATAAAGCAGACACAATAGTCAATATCTTGCTCATAAAAAGGATAACAAAAACTTAGCTGCCTTTTATAGTAAGCTGGAAACAGTTAAGGATAATAAAGAAACACTATTTTCAGCTACTGAGCAGTGTTATTATGATATGCCTAGAAGTATTTTCCCCTTAATTAAAAGAGGATATGAGTAGAAACAAATACATGAAAAAATCTAGTATGTTTTATTCAGTGCTATATAAAAATGAAATAGTCTTACTCTGAAAGAAAGTTTACAAGCACATATACACACCATGCTGTTTTTGTAGGTACAAAAGGGTTTAACTGTCATTAGACTTTTGGTCATGACGGAATCCTTAACTTTGCTTAAAGACTGGAAATCCCGCAAAGCTTTCAGAGTTAATTTTGATTTCCCCATTATCTCGTATATTTATTACATTTCCTTTTTTTATCCTTCTGTTGAAATATTTTTTTTTATCTGGAGTCTCACTTAATTTTCATCACTAGACTACAACGACACAAGCCGTGTCAAGATTTTGATTCACGTAGCTGTTATTTCTGGACCATGTCATTTCTTTCTTAACATTATTATTTTTTCTCTTCTGTTGTTTCTTTATGGTAGCATGCTGCAGTCTGTATTCTCCACGTCACCACTCTGTTCCTGGGAATAATTACCATACTGTACTCTTAATCCATTATATAAACTAAAAACGCTTGGTCATCAATACAAGTTACATAGTATTGTCTCTGCCATCTTTCCGTTTTTGCATTTTCCACTTCAACAGTCACAATAAGAAATTGTGACTCTTTTGTGACCATCCTTCATTGACTGATACCAGTCTTTAAAGTAATAAATGCCCTAATAAATCTGCATCTTCTATAGACTTCTGAAAACTTATTTAACATATCCATATGCCTTTATTGTCATGTTATCATAAAACTGAATATTAGTGAGTTCATGCACAAGAAAGCTGGTGAATCAACTGCTCCAAAATCAATGAATTCTGTTCTATCTCCTAAAGGCAGTCATAGCAATAGATATGCAGGGCTTAAGTCTTTACACCTTGACTTTAACATAAACTGATAGCATAATGTGTCATGTTGTATAAAGGGAGATGTAACACCATTAGGTTTATGTTCAGATATTATGGTATGCGAGTCAGACACTGACTCTTCGGCTTGAATTATTTCTCATTGCTCTTAAAATGGTTACAATGACTTTCTGACTTCTCTGAAACTACTAGAGCTTGCCCTATGAATGCCAAACCTTAGCTAAAATGCTGCTCATATCTCAGAGGATTTGAATGTGCTCGAGTGTCTGTGGGTCAGTGTGTTTGTATGTCTGTAGGTTTGTCCTTTCAGTACTCCCTAAAATATGTATATTTCATTGTAAGCATGGCTGCTTTTATCTACATTTTCACTACAGCATTATAACAGTTATTTCCTGGTTTCCACCTGTCACTACACAATTCTAGACCTTCATTTTTTAGAAATTATTTTGCGGTGCATGTCAATTTAACCATGTATTCAGCAACAGAATCAGTAACTTACCTGTAGTAAACCAAGATAAAGTCCGTCCCATTAACAATATCCAGATTAATGTATGTTACATAAACTAAGAAAGGCTGCATTAGCTGGGTGATTGTCTTTCCATACAATGATTGTCATAGTAACACAGAAAGAAAATAAGAGAAATACAGTCACCAGTACAGGGGATATAGTGTAATCTAATTTGTTTTATCAATTGACAATAAAATGCTGTCATTTAAACCATTATTATGTTACAAAAGCAGTCATTTTTCTGACAAAAAATGCAAACAAAAAGCAGCTATGGCTATGGTATATCTTTACAGAAGAACAAACAAGCAGTATACTTATGGAAGTGCAGCAACATCCCTGTGAGAACCTGTTAATTTAATATGAAAATAAATACAGAACATCTCTAAACTGAATTTCCCCACGAATAAGTTCCAGATATCATATAAGCTTTGCTGGTTAAAGCTGATGCATTACTAAATCATACAACACCAAAGGTCTGTATAAAACTGTAGTTTCTCATGCATCTAGTTGTATATTCTATTAATGAGTCACTGGCCAAATTACAAGAGGCAGAAAGAGGTAGAACACACTGAGTGAGTCCTACACCTACACAGATATACACAAATGAATGCCTGCACTCACGCTTTATCTTTCTCTCTCTCATAGAGACACACACACACACACACACACACACACACACACACACACACACACACACACACACACACTTTTAACATTTAACAACTTTTGGTTTCTAGTACTCTTTCTCTCTCTCTCCTTCTTCTGTGCATGTTTCTGTCTGGGGCTTCTAATGCAGTTTATTTCTGAGGAATTTAGGTTAAATCAGTTCAAGAGACTATCAAAAAGACAGATCAGCCACATATAACATATTCTTAATTCTTGTCTCTACAGCCAAGAGGTAAACACGTGCAATACTTGTTAACAGATGAACTGTGCTATGTTCTTTTGAAACAGTCTGCTGAGACAAACCTTAATGGCCAAAGAGATTTCTGTTTCAACCTTGACTGACAGGCATTGATTACATCCTTTCCATTCTAAACAAGGATTCCAACCAAAAATCGTAATAAGCTCTAAAATGCTGGCTGATGTCTGAGAAAACAGCAGTATATTTGACTTGAAGTAATAATCTCCCTGATTACAATACACTTCTCCATGTTAAGACTATATGGAAGCAGGCATACTTGCATATATTTAATGTTAACATAGTAAAGTTGTTGTTGTGTCTTTCGGCTTTTCCCGGTTAGGGGTCGCCACAGTGGAACTCCAGTCTGTTAATGATTGGCAGTAGAGTTTTACGTGCTGGCTTGCCGGGCTTAACGCACAACCTTCAACGAAGAAACGCCCATTCACGCATGTCGCCACACAGAAGACACTCTAACTGAGAATCGAACAGGCAATGTCTGCAGGAGTAATGCACAGTAGGCAATGGAAGCAGTGTTGTGACACAGTCATAAGCACTAGCTGTAGATTGCCTGCTGTACATAGTTACATGTAGCTGCAGTGACAGACTGTGTTAATAATGCAGCTGGATGCACATTCACTTACAGTGCCTGGAAAATCACAAGGCTGTGGTTTCAATCCCAACATCTAGAACTTGGTTTTATAGTCTAGAGCTAATAGTGCTGTATGTGCTGAACTGCAAAATTGAGGTTAAATATTTCTACTGAGGTATTAAACTGAGATCCCACTTACTATTTCTGGTAGATAAAGCTTTCATAGAAAATGCCAACAAATGAATAATATCTGTGAGAACTTAACAGAACAAACAAAATCATGTGGCAAAGTATATTAAAATTTTATAGATTGCCAGCATAATCCTTAAGTAATTAAAAATCACCTTTGGTACATGTGTTCAGTGTTTGCATAGCCATGTCTCCTTTTCTCCTTTCTCTATAACAACAGTTTAATATATAAGAGTTTTTACTCAGCCTGAATGAAAATGATAATGCATCATCCACAAAATATGCATAAAATATCAGCGTACGGCATTGGCACAGCAATTTCTGTTTTGTTGTTGTCTCCTTGTCCTTCCTATCAACATTTCTAGAGTGCAATTGCAAAATTTGTCCATATTTCATCTTTCCATGTTTTACATGATTTTCAGAAATGCCTTTGCAGAAACATGTCATACATATAACTGTAATATATATATATATATATATATAGATATATATATATATATATATATATATATATATATATATGGGTCTACTACCATAGATTGAAATTACACTATTTCAAAATATGATAGTAGTATCCCACGATGCACTTTCACGAAAGTCACTAGAACGAACAAAGGGTTAGGACTTGGGTTATGATAGTGGATAGCTAGTAGGGCTATACATTATCCTTAACCCAAGCCCTAACCCTAAGGTCCATGACTACCGCACCACAGTGCAGGAAATTGTATTTCCTCAACTGAGCAGTAGTTACGGACCTATTTCCTGTACTGTGGTGTGGTAGTCATGGACCTTAGGGTTAGGGCTTGGGTTAAGGATAGTGGATTGCCCTACTAGCTATCCACTATCCTTAATCCAAGCCCTAACCCTAAGGTCCGTCACTACTGCACCACAGTGCAGGAAATGTCCCGTTTGACTTAGTGACTTTCGCGTTAGTGGGACATTACTATCGTATTTTGAAATAGTGCAATTGCGGTCTATAGTAGTAGACCCATATATATATATATATATATATATATATATATATATATATATATATATATATATATAGATATAGATATATATATGTATATATCTATATATATATATATATACACATATACACACACATGTGAAACATATCCTTTTATTCAATAACCTGTGCTCAGGCTTAGCCAGCTGCACAGCCTGTCATTCACTCCTTGCAGCCCTTCACAAATGAACACCTATTTCCTTTCTCAAATTATTGCACAGTCCCAAAACAAGGTCTCATAAAAGTAGAGTACAGCTTAGTATTTACAAACAAATATCATCAGACTGTACATCCCTCAGCCAAAGATTCCTAGTACTTTTTTGTTAAAATCCTAAACATTTTAATTAGCTTCACATTCTCTTCCAGAATACTGAATATACAGACCTTGTCGCACACACCCTCACGTAATTATTAACATCCAGTATTGTTGTTCTCATATTATTTTGTTACTATTATTACTATAAATTTAAAGAGAAATCACTGGATCTTCTTTGTCTAATCACCCCTGCGCTACAACTAGTCATACTAAGTAGAGTGATATGACATTTTATATACAGTAATCTCCGACTTAGTAACTGTACACAATTGTGAAAAAGTAAAAGTGATTTTACATAAGCTAATAAAACTGACAGGAACATCTTTAATATAAAACTGACAGTAAAGTCATTAACATACCTTTTTTAAGATGCGTTGCTACCCATTTCAATCAGACTTGTTTGCTTTTTTAACAACTTAATACCAAAAAGTGATGTAGGCATCTGCACTACTTTTAACCTGAGACACTTAGAAGACCCCTTATTTGTTTTGTTAATCAATATTACCAATCGATCAATACATTTTAAATATTCCACTACATACCAGTCTTGCTCACCTTAATAAACTTTGAAGTGATTTAACATAAAAACATCAGCCATAGCCAAAAGCTTTTTGATGAGTCAAATCATAAACAACATAGTATCATCAGAAGGTGCCAGTATTTTAATCTGTCTTCCTTGGTGCTCCTATTAACTATTATTGCTGATGTTTATAAAAAATAAACCTGATGATTGTGTACTGGTAGGAGGAGCTTCAGTATTAGTCTATAAGACTGGATTCATTCCAAGGAAAAGTAAAGATGAGAATCATAATGACTGAGCAGTAGGACGGATATTCTTTCATTTGTTTTTATCTGATATTGATGGAGAGAGAAGATTTGCAGCTAAATATGCAAGTAATATAAAAATCATCAAATATGGTATGCTTTGATGAAAATTACTTTATTTATTAATGTTTTGTTAACTGAGTTTAGTTCTTCCAGACAGACCCCATTTAAAGTGAAGACACAGGGAGAAAGGCTCTTGTATATAAAATATCAATTACCTAGTCAAAATACAGGCAGGAAAGGCATACTATTAGTAGGTCTGCCCAATAAAAAAGTAAGTATTTAATGAAGACATTTGTATAGTAATAAGTAGCAAGCAATACATTCAATGAGCAGTGTAGCAAGCATGTATGGCTTAAATAGACAAAGACATTATCATATAATAAGTCCCAGTCTGCCTAAGTGGTATTGTGCCTATAACAAAGGTGCTGAGTTAACTGGGCTCTTAATGTCGACTGCCCTACAACGACCTATTAATTCTGGCTTCTGCGGCATTGCTTTATTTGATCCTAATTCAGAAGTCAGGATAACAGAGTAATAAAGATTTTCAAAAGTCTTTCAGATTAAGTTCCTCTTTAGATCTGGAAGTTCCTGAATCTGGAATAGTGTTGTGTTTACTTATAGTTCAATAAATTAATGAATCTTCAGACATACCAAGTCATAATGTAATAATAGTATAGAGAAATATTTTAACGAGAAAAAAATCATGCCCATGAGTCTGTACAGTTATTTGTGGCTAGTTACATTGCAAGTACTCCTTACTCTTTAGAAAGAATTACATAACTGATTGCTTAAACTCCAACTCTTTTGGAGGGAAAAAGCTTATTCCAGTTAGTAACAAGGAATGTTCTTGTTGCTTTAGCACCCCTTTTTTATGATCCTTAAGGCTATGGGGAAGATTTTGTACTGAGGGTCTTTATTTAATTATCAACCTTATATATAGATAAGAGAGTGGACACCCCGGGTCTAGTACCTATTTCTCTAATGGACAGCAGCAGTCTGTAAATCATACCCTGGCTTACATATATCCCTTAAAATAAGCTCTAAGGCTCAAAACACTTACAGGATACATTTGGGATCCATAGCTATGCATATAAAGGCCCCAGTGGTCATTAGCCTAGTATCCACCTATGAACTTATGAACCTATGACAGATGGGGACATTTATTTCCATTTAATAATCTGAATGCAAAAATTGCTGCTTATACAGAGTTCTGTTTCTATATGTCATCCAGTTTATCTTATCAAGAGTTTTATTTATTTAATTAATTTATTTAACATTTATTAACTGGGTAAACACTCTGGTCCATAGATCCTTTTCTCGTGCAACCTGGGCCTAGAAGCCATTCATACATTAACAAATTGACAGTATTTATGGAGGTAAATATTTACTGTGATATTCAAACCAAAGGGTAAAAAAGTCACACAGATGAACAGTTCAGTGCTAAGTAATGTTGAAATGTAGTGCTAAGCTGTTAGAACAGAAAAGTGTTGGAAGAACAGAGAAAAGAGACACAGGTGGGGATTTAAGGGAAGAAAAGTATAAGAGATAAGACAGTATGACGAGGAAAGTAAAGGTGTGTGAGGAAGGGAGCAGTTATGAGGTAGATGAAGCATGTGTATTATCTGCAATTATCAAAACACAGCTGTTGACAGTTTACTTTACTATGCTTTTTCAGTTTTATTTTGTGAATGTTTTGAGAGAAATGCTAGTCCTGAGGTTTGTGGTATTATTTTTCATTAGCAAATGCTTTTTCTGCTGTTGTTAGCACATAAGGTCTTCTAACCAAAAGGAATCAGTGTTCCTGAGACTACAGAATGAGTCATTAAACTGAAGGTGTTGTTTAAGAGGTGGACAACAGCGCTCATGAAATAGATGGAAGGTAAATACATTTAGTAGGAAAGCAGCTTTAGCTAAGGCAATGGTGTTTATGAAATGAACCAAGATGAATAAAAAAATGATATTATTTTCTGCTCTTTGGTGGAGGCAATGACTGGAAGAGGATACTCTAGCCTGGGTAGTATGACCCTGATGGTTACTATCTGCTGTGCTTCCTTGTTTAAGAAGTGTGATATTTTAGAAGCCACTTTAAGCTGGGTAGGGTCCTCCTGTATTGTTATTTGTATAAGAGGTTTGAAAGATAAAGTTTGGTCTAATATGATACATAGGTATCTCTGCTGTGTGTCAAAAGGTAATTGTAGCAGAGCTACGTTTCAGTATTTTTGTTTTGAGCTGTGGTATGCAATTTTCTATAGGCTTCAAATATTTTTTTTTTTATTCTTTAAAGTTAATTTGTTGGTGTACATCCGTTTTAATAGTAGGGAAAAGTCGTCCTGTAATGTAACTGTTATCTCAATGTGAGCTTTAGCTGCTCTAATGGCAATGATGTTGTCAACATAAGAGTGCTGAAGTTGTTGAAATTCACAAAATGCAATATATGGTGCATGCAACATAGCCAAGGCAGACTTTGCCTGAGGCAGGTCAGTAGAGAGAGAACAATACATTTTTGGATTTCTCTATAACATGCCTTACTAAACTGATGAAATGTTAGATGCATACACCGGTGTGCCTATTGTATAGAATGGGCAGCTGCAATGCACAGAATTGGTGGAATTCACAGGGTGCTGTCCATGGAGTATCCAATACAGCCAAAGCAGTCATTGATGGTGCTGGGTCAGAAGAGAGAAGCAACTGCACTCTTTACTTCCACAACAAGATGTCCCGACTAGTGTAGTAGTGGGTAGAACTCGGCAGTAAATCAGATTGCAGCAGCTATGTTGCCTGCACAGAATTAAGTACTGTACACATCATTTGTGTTCACTAAGAGTACTCTGGGACTATCTAGAAAATATTGCAGAAAGCAAAGTTAAATTAGCTGGCAAAATTCAAAGAAAATTCAGAGTTCAAAAATAGCATAAGAGTTTATAAACTGTGATCGTTTATGAGAAAAACGAATTACTAGTGAAGAGCAGCTATGAAAGAAGGGAATCTAATTCTTAATTTTAAAACAATTAAAGATAAATTATATAGAAAGTCGACTGTTGTTTATCTAGATAGAGATGTTATTGTTATTTGAAGGTAGCAAACAAACTTGAAGAAATTATACTATGGAAAAAGTATAGCATGGCTTACTGAAAGATGGGTTTGGGAATGAATGTGTCTCCTCTATATTTAAAAGGTCTAGCATGAGTGATAGAATAAACTAATCCCCAGATCTTTTATATACTTATTCCAAAATAAAAAAAAAAAAAAATAAATCAATGTCAATTCTTTCCTTACCAGAATGAAAAACTTCTGCTCATTCTCCATATTCATTAATAACACCTTGTTGGTCATTTCCCTGTACATATGTTACTATAAATGATAATCCCTGCCCTGCTGGCATTCTGCAGATCAATATTAAACTCTCCAGACAAAATCAATCATCTGTCTGTACAAAACAGGAAGAAATTCTAGTTTCCCTGCCAAGTTTTCTACTTGCATGCTGTAAAATATACTTTAATAATTCAGTAAAGATAGTATTTGCACTGTCTGAGGAAGGGTGTGTTAAGGAATAAATATGTGCCACACATATCACATAGAAACACTGACTTTAAGAGAAGAACATTTTTAAGTTAGGCTGATTGAGATGGAAAACTGACTTTCATTGGATTCTAGGGTCACAAATATTACAAGGCAAGTTAATTAATAACCATTTGTACTTTGCCAGTACCTACCCTGATGATGTACCTACACACACATCTAGAAGGTTAAAGCAGCTCAGTCCTGGAATTAATTGGCATATGCCTGTCCACGCCTTAAGAATGTGAGGGTACCCCCTATTCCAGAAATGTGGTAAATGTTGCATAATATATCTGTCTCTCTAGCATCTTTTATGTATATGTTGGTGGAGATTAAAATCATTAGTTTTATTGTATGTGCAGCTGTTTGTCTTGCAGAGATGCAAGAGATCAAGAAGGGTTAGCTAATTAATAACACTTAACACAAGACATAGATCCTTATGTAAGCTTCTATGTGAGGTTGAGTGAAGGGACAGGATTTCATGCCTCTTTTGGTGGCCTAGGACCTTTAGATCACTAATTGTTTTAGTTAGAAACCTTTTTGGTCTTTATAGCTGTGTCATGTGTCTGGATAGGTGCATGCCAAAGGGGGCATTGTACTTTATAACAAGACCATGAGACTCTATAACTGGTTTCTGCAATTGTTCCAATAATAGCTGAGTAAAGTGAGATGATAACTTCTTGTGACCGAGATGAGATACCTTTGGATAGAAGGATTTCCTTTTTACTGATGTTTCATTGCAGATGAAGGAGAGAAAGCCATGACAATTGTGCCACTGCTAAGATCCCTGACAGTCATATCTGTTTGGAATTGGGTTCTGGCCATGCTGGAATCCTCAGCTGGGAGTTATTTACAAAATGTGCCAATACTACACTTTTTGCATTTACTTTTTGCCCTTTTTTGTACACTATTGGTTTGTAATGACACATTTTTGCTGTGTGAATTTCATCTCCAGAGGCAGATAGGGCAACAACACATATCTTTACTGTCATTGGCAAGCTTAGCTACCAATAGGACTGGGATTAAAGTTTGGAGGTTGGAGAATTAATTAAAAGGAATGGTTTCAGTACTGATTCCTGTGGCACAACATTTGCTACTTTTTTACTTTCAGAAATGTAAACTGCCACTTTGACTGTGTGGGTTTTATTTTGCAGCCAATTTGTTTTCCATCATAAACTAAGAAACATAAATGTAGACCCTTAAAATGGTAACATTTAAGGGTCTACATTTACGTTTCTTAACTTATTTATAACACCAGCATGGAGGATGGTGTTTAATGCTTTGGATCCAGATAGGCTGTGTGAGTGACCACTAATCTGTGACTCCATGACCTTCTCAAAGAAGTTAACCAAATTAAATAGACATGATATTGGTTTGAGAAAACTAAACTGTTGATGGTCTAGCTATATGAGGTGTTTGCTATACTAGCTAATGAAATCAGATGCAATATTTTCCAGGCTAGTTAAGCTAATGGGTCTACATTTCCTGGGGTTTCTGGTAGCCACCTCCCCTTTATGAAGGGGCATCCCAGCACCGATTCACCATAACAAGTTGAGGAGGGGATCATTAAGGTATGTGTGGTGCTATTTATTAGTCATGCAGGTAAATTGTCAGGACTCACAAAAGTGGTGATTTTAGTTTTGGATATCACAGGACATGATTCTTGATGACCTTGATGATGTTAGTGGAAGTAAAGAACCTCAGGTATGAATGGAAGTTTGATGACTGTTTCTGGGGTAACGATGGAAGTAAATTTATGCACAAGCACAGTGTCAATGTCTTTAACATCACAGTTGGAGATGCCATTTTGGATTAGTTCAGAACACTGCTGGGCATTCTTTATTTTCAGATGCAATTATATAATTATTTTTAGTTATCATTGGTTCATATAATAGTTTTAGTTAATCTTTTGCTTTCATTTTTTCAATTATATTTGTAGTGTCTTTATTATTCTAATGTGAACAGAATTATATTTGTTATACTACTTTAGATATTTTTCATTTTGCTATAAGAGCTATTTGTACTGGTAGATAACCAATGTGGTTTGTTTTTTAATTTATTCATTGTATTTGGTTCTAGTGGAGACTACTAGAATTATTCACTTTTGTTAATGGGAATAGAACTCCAATGTATAAGTAGCAGCTAAGTCTGCAAGGGGACTAGTGATAGTGCAAGTACATTTTGAGACCTCATTATACAGCTTGAGTAGGTTTGTCTGATTGAAGTCATTAAGTCTTTACATTTGTAATTGTTCATTGCAGGGACTTTTAAGACTTTAAAAGTGAAGGTGCTTAATTCATGGTTGGATTTAATCAGGTGTAGAGATGCTACAGGAGCGATATGTATGGGGGGCCATGTTCATAAGGATAAGGTCTAGAATGTTCTTCCACCTAATGGGTTAGTTTGTTATTTGTTTTAGGGACTTATCATTTATTATGCTCAGAAATATTTTGGCATAGTCAGCGTTTGAGGTATAGGTGAACCAGTCTATTAATGGATAGGTGAAATCACTATGGGTTGGTCAGTGGGTATACCTAATAAACCTGGGGTGGGAAAGGCTTACTACTTAAACAACATATTGTTTTTAAGTTCAGGGAAGGGTTGTTGTACTGGATTCTGCATCACTTATTCTGTTTTTGATGGATATCCCTCTGAGATCCACCCCATACAAAGTTTAACAGTAAAAGTAAATCTGACTGGAGATCCAGGTATTAATGGAAAATGTGTTACTGTGTTCTTTCTTTCTTTCTTTCTCCTTTGTAAACCAAATTAGTCCCACTAGGCTAGTAGCCCCTTTTCAAAAGAAACCCAAGATGGTATTGTACTGCTACTAGGAGAAATTTGGTCACATCACCAGGGAACTTCTCCTACTTGTATTTTTGGAGCCAGTAAGTAAGTGTGTGCATCCCATTCCTAGAGCAGTTGTGGCTGGGAGGATGACGTGTGATGAGGGAAAGATGGTAGAAGGCACAGAGCTGAATGCCAGTGCTGAGAGTAGGAATGGAATGAGATCATGTGCAATTTATAAGTTGTTTTTCAGCAAAATGTATTTCCTGAAGTTGAAAAAAAAAGACTCAACAAGTAAAACTTGTGTTATTACAACCCTGGTGATGCAGAGTGAGTTAGAGAGTGAAAGAGATGTTTCCTGGAATGATGGTATGGATAAAATACAGAAAGAGCAGAGTCCATCCTGAAAGATGGTGGTGAGATGGAAAGCAAAACCTATGCAGAAAAACTGAAAGAAGATGCAAGGGAAATAACACAAAAGAAAAAGGCAGAATCCAATGCAAAGTGGAAGTATGTGGTAAGGATTCAGAATAAAGACGAAAAAGAACTGGATAGGTGTGAAGTTTGGAACAATTTAATGATTCCTTTGGGTGTAAAAGCCCAAGAGGTAAGAGCATTTATTCTTATAAACAAATAGGCATTTTGAGGCATTATATTTGAGACTGTCTATGCAATAGAAATTTTTCTTGGGGAATATAAAAAGAAGGAGAACTATAATCCTTGGAATTTATATGTAATAAAAGCATTTAAAAGGGAAACCAAAACAGAAGATTTGGGTACAATTTTGAGCAGAAGTAGAAAGACAGACTTTGAAAGGACACTTAAAATGCCTATGTAAAGAAGTGCTGGACATTGCAAAGGTTTATGATAAATGTGTTTATGGACTGGTGGATGGGATTGCAATATGTGTTAAAGACAAGAGAAGGACAAAATGACAAATATTCCAAGTATGATAAATGTTGAAGGAAATAAGGGTGTGGTAACATACTGGAGGCAACTGTAACCCAAAACACATTTTTATTTATTCATTTGTTTATTTATTTAGTTTGTAGAAAAAAGGGCATCTGATAAATAACTGTGATCAAAATAAATGTTGTATTTCTTGGGAACTGAGTCATGATGCAAGAAAATGTGAACCAAAATATTATAAATGTAATAAAATTGGGCATTTATGGATGGATTGTAAAACCAAAACTAATACTAAGGAAATGGAAGAAAAAAGAGAAAAAATGCACAAGGAGAGGAAAATTAGAAGTGGTGGCAGTAGAAGATAAATTAGAAAAAGAAAACAAAGACAAATAAAAATAAAGAAATATAGGAAGGCTCTGAAATATGTGATGAAGAAGCTATAAATTAGAAAGTAGTGAAAGGAAAAAAATATGTTGGTAAAAGGGCAAAAGACAGAAAATTAAAATTTAAATGGATGAGTATAAAATAAACAAGAAAGTAATTTGATGGAAAATAAAATAAAATAAAATTATAATTTCCAGAAAGTTAAAAAAGGAAAGTAATTTTAGTGTATTTTCTGTAAATTAAATAGTATTGAGAACATAGCGAGAAGGATAGGGGGTTTGGAATTGTGAAATCAATGTGCTATAGATGTAATTGCACTAGACGATTCAAAATTTTTAAGTGAAGAAAGATTACAAACAGATAAATATGGGGGAAGATAATATGGAATTTGGGAAATGATCAGTATTCTGGAATAGGTGTATTGGGCAGAAATATAATGAAAATATTAGATATAACTTTAGTAAGAATGGAAAGATTAATTATTGTGGATTTATAAAGGAAAGAGCAAGTATGTAAAATTATAGCATTATATGCTTATGTTACATGTAAAGAAAGAGAAAATTTATTTCACCAGATTCTAGACTACATAGTGATAGATATGAATATTATAGTGACAGGAGATTTCAATTGTGACTTAAGAGGCATATGTAAAAAGAAAGGAAATTATATAAGAAAATGTTAGAAGTTATGAGAGGTGGTAATTTAATTATTTTTGATAAAAATTGTTCACGGACTTACAGAAGGGCTATTTACAGAATTGAAATAAATTACTTCATAGTATCAGAAGGATGAAGTATAGGAGAAGGAGAGATAATTGAAACATTTTTTTCCGATCATCAGTATGGCTAGAGATAAAGGAAAACAAGGAATATATAAAAATTGGCAAATGAATAAAAAAGTTAAATGAGAAAACATGAGATGAAGAAGGAAAGAGATTAATAACACATTTATGGAAAGAACATATTATAAAAACATTTTATAAAACTGGTCTGAAGAGTGGATGGCTTTTAAGATAAAATATAACAAATATTTCTTGCAATGACAGTATGATGTTAGGAAAGTAAACAAAGAAAAGTATAGGAAAGCATATAAAGATGCAATGGAGGAGTAAAAAATAATGATATATGGTATTTTGATAAAGAAAAAGAATTATATAGAAGCTATCAAGATAAAATAAAGGAGTTATTATTCAATCAAACATATTTCTTACAAGAAAAAAAGAGACGTTTTGGCATATTAAAATAGATTAGTAAAGGAAGATACTTGTGCAATGAGAAAAATGAAAAATGCAACAGGAATAGAAAGAACCCAAGGCAATTTATGAATAATGTCGTAAAGTATGTACAAAAATATTTAAAAGAAGAAAAAAGAAATTGAATATAACATGGAAAGTAAAAACATTTTCAGAACAAAATAATAATGAAATTGAAAATGCGATTTCTTTATATGAGTCAGATAAAGTGTTAGGACAAGTGAATATAGATATTGCTACAGGACTTGATGGAATAGGATATGAAATGTATACAAATTTAATGGAATGGCAAAAAGAATATTTTTAAAATTTTTGAATAAATGGCTAAATGAAGGTTTCATGTGTAAAAACTTATGCAGTAGAATACTAGCATGTATTTGGAGGCAAGAAGACAAAAGTCAGTTAAAAAAATTGAGACCGATAGTACTGAATAATAATGAGTATAAGATCTTTATGAAAATAATACAAAAAAAAATTGAAACCAAGATGGAAAGTGTTATGGTGGATAATATAAATATTTTTAAGGGGAAGAGATGTTAAGAATTATTGATGACGGTGAGAGACAGAGAGAGAGAGAGATTGTAGATGATATTATAAATAGAAGAAAAGAAGCTAAATTTATGATAGGGAATCTTAATCGGGTACTTGATACAATATGACAAGAAATTTTATTGGTGATAATGAAAAAAATACAAGTGAAAAAATTAGGAAATTATGTGTGTCCGCATATGGCAATAATAAAGTAAAAATTCTAGTAAATAGTTGCTTATGTAAAGAGATACATAGGAGGAAGTGTGTAAGTCAGGGATGTCCAATGAGCTGTATACTTTTTGTTTAGATATAAATGTGATTGTGTGTAAAATACATTTTAAAATGAAGAAGGCTGAGTACATACTGCCTAAAGGTTAAAAATCCCAGCTTTGTTATCTTATACAGATGATATTATAGTAACTGCAGAAAAAAACAAGACTTGGATAAAAGAAGTAATATTTTGTCTGGATGAGTGTTTAGAAGCAATATGTATGACATTAAACAAAGGGGGGAGTAAAGGATTGGGTGATGTGGATAAGACCAGGTGAATACATTTTACAATTAATGAAATCTCTGTGTAAAATTCAATGGGAAAAGCAACAGAAGAGTTAAAAGAAATTTGTTTTTGGAAAACATATAGGGAAAGGCTTTATTTGAAAAATTCAGTATTAATGGAGAAATGGCATATTTAGCAAGTATATTTGTGTTGACAACAATGTTTAAAAAATAATTATTGCAGGTATTGTTTTCATTCATATGGGGTTCTAGACAGAATCCAGTAAAAATATGAGTTTTATGTGTAAACAAAGAGGAAGGAGGTTTAGGATTAATTAACCCAGTGGTATATGTTGCTTCACTGAATTTATACAAAGTATTAAAGTGAATAAAAAAAAAATATGAAAGATTAGATGTAAAAATGTTTAAATGTAGGCATGATAATTTGGGAGGTTTGGTAAAAAGAAGCAAAATTGGAAAATAATGTATAAATAAATAGCTGAAATGATGTCAAGTAAAATG
Source organism: Protopterus annectens (assembly GCF_019279795.1). Lineage (NCBI taxonomy): Eukaryota > Metazoa > Chordata > Ceratodontiformes > Protopteridae > Protopterus > Protopterus annectens. The sequence continues at coordinate 1,831,702,512 of NC_056725.1, forward strand.
TTAATGTGGAAAATAAAAAATTAATGAAAAGAAAATGACAGAAAAATATGGTATAAGAATATGACTCAACATTATTATGTTAAACCATGGGAAGGTCTAGAAGAATGAAAAAAAATAAAAAGTATAAAAATAAAAAACATGGTGTAATAACAAAGTATAGCGTCAATATTTTTGTAGACTGGTAATAGATAAATGCCATATGAAAAGAAAAAAAGAAAAAAATACATTTACATTCTGGAGGAGAGGAGACTACTGAGCATATGTTTTTGAAATATAAAACAATAGTGAAATAATAGAAAACATTATAAAAAGAAAACTTCTTAAAGATATAAAATAAGTAGATAAGGCAAATATGGATATGATTAAATATGGGTATTATAAGAATAGAAGCAAAGGATATATTAAAAATCAGATGAAATGTTGTATGATATATGGATGATATGGAGTGAAAGGATAAATGAAATCATGTGTAATAGAAAATGGATTTTACCAGCAATATTGAATAAAATTAGATGGTGGTTATAGAAAAATAACTGGCATATAATAAGCATAAAACTTGATATAATAAAGTATGAATGCATAATAGTAAAAGAAGAAAATGAAAAACTGTATTTTTGTAAATTTGTAGACATGTAACTATGTAAGTATTATTTTTTATATAAATAAAGGACCCCTAATCTTTTTGGTAGATGCCCGTGGCATCTTTACATCTAATGGAGCTACCACTAGCTAAAGCAGGTGGGCCCTCTCTTCTGAAGAACAGCACACACATGAGATCAGCACCCCATTATGCTACTATGCAGTGTCAGCAATCCATTTATCTTGTGTGATAGTAGAGCCATCAGTCTTCAGTACCAATGGCAAGTGTGCTACCTGCTGTGCCATTAACACTTGAAAAAATAAATGATTGCTGTATCTTCCTCCATGCATTATTAAAACAGTGATTTTATTTAAATGTTTTACTGGGATGATGGCATGCAACCTCCATACATGGATTATATAACATAAAAATGAAATAAGATTGTCAGATACAAAAATTGCTCTTGCTAGGCATATTGGGGGTTGTGATATGGGAGGAAGGTTAAGACTAAAAAGAAAATTCCCAAGATTCACAAATCTTCCATGTAGGAATAAGTTATTCCTGCATGAAACCGACCATTTAAGTGCAGCATAGCAGTGCTCCATGCATATTTACGAAGGCCCATTGCCTGTGCTCCTAAACTAACATGGAGCCATGGATGAGTGCAGAGGCTGTGTCTGAGAGCAGTGCTCTCACAATATACATGCCCTTGCACTCAAGAATTGCCGTTAGGCAAATAAAATGAGCAAGAACGCTCATAGTACCCCAAACACGTCAGGATAGCTGTAAAATATATAGATGCACCCAGAAATCCACAGCAATATGTTAAATCTGTCCCTCCATTTGTTCCCCCATCATTTCAGGGTTTGTCCAGAGTTTTCACTCCAAGAGGTTGAGAGGTATAATCACCATGAAGCAGAAAGCTAACAAAATAACAGGTGTAGCAGTAGCAGGGACATTTGTGAAGGGTATAGATAAAAGAACACTACAAGATTTATTTTTATAAAAGCGATAAAGTTTAACCATAGCTGCACGAGTGTGCCTGTTGCTAAACTTCACATAGTCCAGCTTAAACAGCACAAGATGTTAAATAGCAAGATTCGTTCAATAGTAGCAGTACTGCTATAGTTTAGTGGTTAGAGCGTATGCTTTGTGTGCAGTCATTCCTGGATTGATCCTCACTGTAGCAAATTTCCATTTTACATGTGAAAGCAAGTCATAAACAATTATTTTGTGTATAACCTACTAAATAACATATATTTGTGAACTGGAGTACTGCATTAAGTCCAGATGTGAGGTGTCATTATAATAAAGTGGTGAAATCCCCCGATAAACACAAGTGCCCCATACAGTATACGTACACATGAAACAAATTTATGATATGTAATGAATGATAAATCAATGTCATACAGCAAATAGTGTGTAAAATTAAAAATAAGCAATGCTAAGCATTGCACACCTCTTTCCTATAACCCCTTTTTCTTGTCTTTTAAAGAAATTAGCGCATGGGTAAGCGGGAGTCAGCACTTTTAAGCAGTACTAAGTGGGTTTAAGCCTGTTTGCATGGGAGTAAGCAATGCCTACACAGAATTAGCAATTCTGAGGCTAACTCTCTGTAAGCATATTTAACCTTAAGTTAGCATTGCTTACCGTCGCGCAAACCCATGCAAACCCGCTTACAACTGCTTCAAAGTACCTTAATCACTCTGTCTCCAAAAGCACCTGTTCTGCATAGCAACAAAATAAGCAGCCCTTGCAAGTCCCAAACTCAGGACCTTGCACACTATAGCCAAAGTGATTTACCACTAAGCCATGTCAGATATCAATAAATATGATGTTTTCTCAAACATATCATCCAGCACAGTCATTCAACAGTAGAGGAAATGTATTTATATAGGTAGATGTATGTATGTATGTTGTTGTTGTTGTGTCTTTCGGCTTTTCCTGGTTAGGGGTCGCCACAGCGGAACTCCGGTCCGCTAATGATTGGTAGTTGATTTTTACGTGCCGAGTTACCAGCCCTGATGCACAACCTCCAATGAAGGTACGCCCATTCACGCATGTCTCCACGCAGAAGACGCTCTAGCTGAGAATCGAACCGGACAGCATCTTACTTTGAGACGACAATGCTGCCGCAGCACCACCACCGCAGTTATTTATATATATATATATATGTATGTATGTATATATATATATATATATATATATATATATATATATATATATATATATATATATATATATATATATATATATATATATATATACATACACATAAGAACACAACAAATACATATATGACCAAAGGCACCATTAATGGGGGTGAGGGGGCCCAATTTAAGTACCTCATGCAATTATTGATATCATCCCCTCCTCCACAGCCGAACAGATCTGCCTTGCAACACAATACCAACACTTGCAAGTGTCATACCCAGGACCCCAGACAACATAGCCACAAGAAGTTAACAGTAATCCATCTCACCTGTGCAATGTCCAGATGATATCAATAAGATATCATGCAGAATAGTCTGTCTACCATAGGGAATGTATAATGTGAAGGCAGTAAACGTTCCAATAATACATATACACACACATATATGTATAAATATATATATATATATATATATATATATATATATATATATATATATATATATATATACACACACACACACACACACACACACACACACACACACACACATACATACATATATATATAGATATATATGTATATACACATACACACACATATACATGTATTACTATGTATAGATATGTATAGGAAGATACATATTTAGAGGGTGTACAGCATATTGAAAAGCCATTATTCCTATAGTTGCTACCTTTTAAAATGGACAGCATTTGATTCTCTCATACAAAAGACAATTATTGCATGAAACATATACCCACAGAGGAGTGAAAGGATATGACATCACATACAGGTTTGCATACATAAGAAATGTTTATTTGTGTACTATTTCAGTTTTATATGCCATTTCATATAGCAGTTACGGTTTTGAAATACATACTAACTGAATAATGCAAACAAAACATTTTATAAGTAATCTGAAAGCATAACACATGTTGTTGTCCAGGCCAAGGCCTTTAAGTAGCACAACAGTAAAGAAACACTGGCTGGGAAGATAAGAATCAATCAACACTAATTAATGCATATGTAGTTCAGCAGCCTCCAATTACACTCTGTACTTAACCCCTAGGGGGAAACAAATTAAGTTGTCACAATGAAAATGTATCTGTTAACATAACAATGCTTAACTTAAAACATCACTATCACACTGACAAACAGAACTGTCTGTAAGACAGTAAGCACTAGCCCACTAATGTTCCCAAGGTGATATGTATGAAAATATACAGCCATATACATTAAGGTGTCTTACTACTGATATCCCTCACATGTTGTAACAGCCTAGGTTATAAATGGTGCATACCCCTCCCTCATAGAATGACTTACAAGGGCATATAGCAGTGATACATACACTGACCTCTGGACTGTACAAGGACACATACATTTTGTCCAGCTGTAGCCCACATATATACGAACCCTGCCCCACAATATGTCTGGGGGTCCACAACATCACTGGAATGATGGCATGAATGCCAGCACAACATAATGATAAGCCACTACTTGTGGACAAAGCCTGGTATATAGGTGGAGGACAGAGGGTGGAACACAGGGCCATATTTGCAATATTGTTGTTATACACTGTGAAAGTTGCTGGTGTTACAGGATTGTTTGTAACATACCCTTATTCAGGATTATGAAGTCAGAAACACAAATGGATGTAGCCATGTGTAATAGAAAATGGATTTTACCAGCAATATTGAATAAAATTAGATGGTGGTTGTAGAAAAATGGCTGGCATATAATAAGCATAAAACTTGATATAATAAAGTATGAATGCATAATAGTAAAAGAAGAAAATGAAAAACTGTATTTTTGTAAATTTGTAGACATGTAACTATGTAAGTATTATTTTTTATATAAATAAAGGACCCCTACTCTTTTTGGTAGATGCCCATGGCATCTTTACATCTAACTGAGCTACCACTAGCTCAAGCAGGTGGGCCCTCTCTTCTGAAGAACAGCACACACATGAGAGCAACACCCCATTATGCTACTATGCAGTGTCAGCAATCCATTTATCTTGTGTGATAGTAGAGCCATCAGTCTTCAG
>NC_056725.1:1831712290-1831744790 GCF_019279795.1 Protopterus annectens
CATAATGCATGTTGTACATGTTCACTTATTGTTGCTGCTAACTGCACTGCATCACAGTGGTCACCATGGTGGCATATCTGAAGGGTATGTAAGAGTCCTGCAATATAACTAACAACCTGTCATTGCAAGATGTGTGCACAGAGATGAACATAATGGTAGGACAAATGGCCTACAGTAGGAACATGTCTGAAACATCACCCTTATACAGTGCTACAACAGTGTATGTGCCACTATTACAATGGCAACTGTTACAGATCTACACAATGGCATATCACAATACCGCATTCCACAACCCTTACAACCTGTAATGTGGTCCTAACATGAGCAATGAATGTGTAATATGGAATCCTATGTTAGGACAGCAAATATAGGGAGTACATACCTTAACAAACATTGGAAGAATATGCGTGAATACACTCCAAATAACATATTGTGGAAGCAGCTTTTGGGGTACTGACAGCATGCACTCTTCATGAGTATGGACCTTCCAGCAAGTACAGGTCCTCAATGTCACACCAAGAAATGGTCTGCTGTACAAGATGTTTGCCCATCAAATTTGCCCACATACCTGTAACAGAGGCAGCCATGGCTTGCACACATCTTACAAGTCATGGAATGGATCCCATACCCAACAGGTAGCATGCAGGAGTTGGACATGTAGTCTTACTTCTTCACTGCATATACCATGGCAAACACTGCAGGCAGTCATGTATGTGGCGAAGATGTATGGGACAGGATTAATGTAGAAAATAAACAGATGGCCGTCCAAGACAGATGATGACACATGTTGCAAACTCGTCAAAAAGGCTGCTTAGTAACATGCCGCAACACTGAGGGAGTTGCAGGAATGTCTAGCAAGTACTGGCTGTGCAGCACCTGTGTCGGCAATCGCCTGTACTCTGCATAAGTGTGGCTCATGGGTTAGGGTAATCAGATGAAACAGTTGTTCCACAGGAAACAGCCAGAACTCTCTACAGGTAGCGTATGCATAACATCAAAAGTCCCCCAAAGGCATGTGTTGCAATGTGTACTGGTGTACCAAGACCATGTTGGAAACCTACAGACAGTATCAATTAAGATACATGTGCTGCACAACCAACACCTCACCCCACCTCAGCCCCGCCATCCCCATTTGTACCTTGCTGGTGCCAGTGTACACCTGTATGTTTGCCATTTATTAGCAAAGACTAGGCCAGTACACATGGTATTCAGAATTTGGAACACTGCAAAATGACACACATGTGAAGGCCATAGTTGTCAAGCATCTGCAAAACGGCTGAGGATTAGGAGGGGGTGTCATCCTGAAACACAACAGTGAACTGAAGCAGAGATCCAAAGTGCACTAAGAATGGCTGTATCTGCACACAGTCAAGGTCATGAATTGTGGCAGACATAACCCTGACTCCACAGCAATAGTGACGGCACTGTGTGACCTCCAAGGGCTGTGCACATGAGTTGACCTTGCAATCATGTAGAGTTGGGGGACATTTGTAGGGCAGTGACTAAATACTGGCAAACGCAGATGGCCGATGCTAGTATACCCCTTCCAGGAATAGTGACTGCTGTAGTACACTTAACAGTTGGTGCAACAAACCATCATGATAAGAGTATGCACACATATGCACCCACAAATTATATGCATCTTAATCAGCATCTGCACAGCTAACACATTTGTTTGATACTGCATTTGATTGCACAGGTCATATGTCATATATCAGGTTGGTGTAATGTTAACATATGCAGTAATGTGGCCCCATGGCATATCAGGGAAGAGGGTGCAATGTCAATAAGGGTGTGTACACTCCCCATAGGTACAGTAAGGTTTGAAGTTTGTCAGTGTAATTGTATTTTATTGGCCATACATGCACTGCTGATGATGAGATCTGTAAATCAGACATCAGGCATTCACAAATGGCATCTGTCCACATATCATCCCAGGTATGTGTCAGACAAACACCTAGGGGCTGTGGGCAGCAGAGCAAACATAACTGACACACATATACACATTCAGCAATGGTGTGTACACCTGTGAGGTATGTTGCACAGTACATGCCAGGGTGCAGAACAGGTGCACAGCAATACTGTGTACATTGGTGCAGTGTGTTCCAGGGGGAGGGGCATCACCTACTAACACAACCCATGCATTACAGAGATGTATAACGTTGGTAACAGGGATTGACTTTAGCTGCACTGCATGCTGTTGAGTGCCATATGTTATGCATGTTGATAGATGGGTAATGAGAGGTCTGTGTGTAATATCTTTGTGCAACCTCACCTGCAAGTGTGTGTGTGTGTGTGTGTGTGTGTGTGTGTGTGTGTGTGTGTGTGTGTGTGTGTGTGTGTGTGTGTACTGTTAAGCAATGTCTTACAGGTCTAAAAGTGCATTTCTTGTTTTCCCCTTACAGGTGGTAAGGTGGGTCAGGGTCCCTCCTGTAGGCAAACTGATGTTGATGTCCATACAGACACTGATAATGATGATAGGTGTGTTGAGGCACAGGTGGGGTTGTCAGGGGCTGAAACTGTGCCATTGTTTGACATCCCAATGTTATCCACCTCATCCCCGCACACAGTCACATTGCCTATAAATACCCCATCACCAGTGGCCATAGGTGAAAGACAGTTGGCGAGTGGTGGCAAGGGTTAGGACAGTGTGGTATCTATGGCATGTGTGTCTGGACACAGCAGCCATAGCTGGATGTCCGGCAGGGTACCACACAGGCAGATGTACAGGGGTGCTCGTAGGAGGGCTGCTGGTCATCATGCCTCTAGCAGAAGTGCCACATCTGGTGCCACCAGACGCATTTTTCTGACTGTCATGGAGGCGCAGACACATATGGAATGGTATACCAGACAGGGTCTGGGGCTACAGAGGCCTACTCATTCAGCTGTTATTGACAACATCCATGATCTTGCAGTTGCCCACTGTTATTTTGCTCAGGTCATGGATAGACGGTTGGGTGAAATGGTGGGAATCCTCGACCATGGAATGTCTGTGATTGAGCAAATGGTGGGTGCAGTGCTATGGCCATGTGGACATAGGCCAGCAACACCAACAGCTGGAGGTCGATGTAGACATGCCAGAAGTCAGAGCGGCTCATGTAGTGGCAGTACCAGTCCCAGCACTGCAGGGGAGGGGCACTGTCCACACCACAACACAGCAGGCCACATGCGCATGGCCCTGGCCAGTCCCAAGAGGGACCTGGATCCAGCAGACATATGTCATCATCAGGGGAGAGTACCATATCATGACTTGTACCTGGTGGTGCCCATGGACGCCCTGGCAGGCACAGTTCTCATGTCCGTGGCCAGAGACAGTGAACTGCACACCTTGCCAGGTACGGTATGCAGCTGTTCAACAAACCACTGTATAGGGCAGATACATGGCAGAACTGTGTGCATACATACACACACACATCACCAACATAACTACGGCAACCCCGTACCTACACACATCACATCACAACAGCCCAAGTAATAATTAAACCTTCTCACACACACACATGCTGTCAAACATATGGCTCAGCCTAGGTCTCTGGCAAACCAACAACATACCCTGTGCTTATGATGATACCTGTGCCACATCCCTGTCATCCATAACATCGATGCAGGGACAGGCTAATATGATTCTGATGCACAGGGTTACTGTACTATGGTATACCAATGTAATGCTGTGTAACATGTTGTCAGCACTAAAGTTTAATGCTTACATGTCAGGAAGTGTAGATGTCCAGCCATGATGCATTATAGCTGTTATTAACACTGAGTGATTGTGGTCTCCATAATGTATTCCGTTTGTGTTATAGGTGTCCATATGTCAGCAGGATGTTGGTCTGCTGTTGTTTCATACAAGGGGTATGGCACTGTGGTGACACCTTGACTGTGCCATATCTTGGGTACAGCTGAACATATGTCACAGGTCTGTATAACCATTACTGCATGTGCCACATGGCTGATAGGTCTGGGGGTGTATACAGGTGAGCGCATGGTGGCTGATGTCAGCAGCCCTCCTACAGTGGACAATGGTAAGTGTACTAGGTGGTACACACCATATGTTTGTGTTTAACACACACAGAGGCTTTGGTGTTGATGCAATACACAGATGGATGTGTACACATGGATTTATGTACTTGTGAAAGGAACCCATTTTAGCCTATGTAATTCCACCAAGACAGAATAGGCACAACAACACATTGGGAAATAAGCAGTCTGCTAGTTTAATGTCATTGAAGATGGTACTGGCAGGGTATATGTCCCCTTCCCCAATGTAGTGCAATCCTCAACTCAGTAAACATAGGTGTGCTGGTGTGGGTGGCACAGTCCTACCCTCTGGAGTGTGTGAGGTGCTGAAGAACTGCAGATAGTGTGATTGACAACTACTTAAACTGTTAACATGAACTGTACAGTATTACAGCCAACTAAGCGAGGTGATACACTCAACAGTAACTGCAATGATGGAGGCTGTGTCCACAAGATCCACACCCAGCTGTATTTACCAACCTTGGTAATGCTGTACACCTATACAGTGGGGAAGAGGGCATTTACACATCTACTACTAGCTGTGATTGAATGAATTTCAACAGGATGATACCTGTGAAATGTTAGCATTTGTCAGGCAGTTCTCAGACACATGACCTCCTGGGACATGTATATTCTGCAAACAGAATTAGATCCCTTCACATACACACACACACACTCTCTCTTACTTGGCATCACTAGGACTACAACCCCTACCTAGGTATGTAGTGCTACTGATGTGTGTGGCCTTAATTGCACACACCACACAGCTTTTAGGATGAGGTGTGTTCCAGGTTACATGTTAAGTGAAGAACATCACTAGGCCCTGTACAGTATGGTAATGGGTGATGTACTGGTTGTCTATGAACAATACAGAGTGTGACATACTGTCATATACACATTGACAAACGCATAACAGTCATACACACATCTGAGAGACCTGGGCTTATCAGTGCTAACTACCTTATTAGTGTGTCCATTCTGTTACACATAAGTTGCACACAGCACATGCATAACTGGGCTGGATAGTGTTATCAGTTACCTCTATGGTTGATGGTGACAGTGGTCCCCATACAGTGGAACATGGGACATGTACTGGGGTATAATGGTGTAAAGACAGTATACCCAGCACTCACACACCACAGTGGATATTGTATGCACTGAACCCCATGATAATACTCTGACATACCCACCATCACATATTGACCAGGACGGCAATACAACCCCTTGTCTATCCCAAGAGTGCTACTACAGGGATATGTATCTAATGCACATGCCACAGGGATAGTAGGGTGATGCATTGTCATGGCTCTCCTATGGTCAGCAACATTACTTTCCCTAATACTGTGTGGCAAGGCATATTGTATTAGGAGAATGTAGCCTCAGAATGCTGTATCCTACAAATATGCACACTTGCACACATACAAACACTTACCAGAACTCAGAGGGTATCCTATGCCTATCAACCCATTTGTACAACTGTGTTGTGCTGGTACTGCAAGCTCCAGGTAGCCCTTAGGGTGAAGAGTGTAACAAGGTGCATGCAATGTCCAGTACAGCAGCAGCCACATCTAACTATGGCAATGGGAGGGGTGCAGTGGATGTGAAGGGCCTCAGGGTATTATTAACTACAGGTCTACAAACACACAGACACTGTTATTCTCAGTAATGCACACGTACACATTTGTCAGTACTGGGGTCCATCGGTGCAGGTGTTCATGGGTGTGTACCAGGCTATTGTCCATGGAGAGATGGGAAGTGTAGGGGATGTGTGTACAGTGGTATCATGCCATCTGCCATTTGCCAGCAGGCCATCTATCAACCAATACCAGGTAATCCTCAGGGTGAGAGTTACGTGCAACATCCAATCATCTGGTTGCCTCCTGCAGAGGGCCAGTGAGGTGCTCCAGTTGACATGTATGCAACATGTATTACATAACATGGTCAGTGTCTGTCTTGGAGACCTGTACCAAAGCATGTTCTGTTGACTGTGGTAGTGTAGTTGAGGTATCCATGGCATGTGGTGCATACAGGGTGTGGTTTCCTAGCTGTGGCATTCATAACACAGCTGGGCCGACATGTCAGTGTCACTCAAACATAGATTGCCTGTAAGCAGACAAGATGGAGTCCCAACATCTGTACAGAGGAAAGACAGACATCAACTAGCCAACTGGTTATGCAGTAGGATGACTGTGTTGACAAATAGACGTCTGACACATAGGTATGCCATTACTACATGACAGCAGCCCTCAATGAAATGTCCTATACACAAAGTAGTCTACAGTTAATATCCACATGTCAGATCAATATCCAGTAGGAAATACTTAATGACACACAGGTCACACACCAAGAACACGACAGTGAGGACTCAGAGTCCATCTTTGCATGCAGGGGTATTTTGTTCCAGTACTACAATCTGCAATCTACTCTTACTTGTGAAAGCACTGTCAACAGTAGTAACGTAATGATACACTACATGCCAGTGTGACTGCATATAACCTGGGATACTACACATGCATATAACACATTCAAATGGAAAAGAGTGCTGTACAAGCCATATAGACTCAGGTGTCCCAGACAGTAGACTCATACCCCTTGCTACTGTAACGACAGCGCATAGATGCATGTTATGTACATGGAATTAAATACACTTATTAAAAATGTCATTTCGCTGCTATTTTATCAGACTGGAATGTGATTAGGCTGCTCATACCTGCCTTAACCAATATGTATCCAACAGCCCTTGTTCTGAAACAGCCCTTTCAGGTCTTGAACCCAAAACCCTCTCCACTATAGTCACAGCACTTAACCACTAAGCCATCACAGCTGTGAAGACGTTTGCTGATTTTTCCAATATATCTGTCAATGCCTCATGGGTGTTGAGGAACTATATGTGCTCACCTGCATGTGCTGACATGACATCCAAGAACTGGTGGAGTACCTTGGATGGTGATGCCTGTGAGAACCCCATGATATCCCAAGTTGGCATTTAGAAGGTACCTGTGACTAGTATTTTTAAGCCTACACATACCTTGGTATACACTGGGATGGGTTCCCCTCTGTTGGTTCTGTGTGTGAGGTGTGGCTGGCACAGCTCAACAGTTTGCTGTAGGAGGAGCCTGTCCACCCTATAGTGCTCCACTATCTCCAGCTCATGTAGTCCCTTGTAGGTGACCCTGGGTCTGTACACTCTTCTCCTTCTCCTCACTGTGGGTTGGTCATCAGTACTGTCATCCTCACCACCCTCAGCTTCTTTCAGATGTTGATTTATGAGAGCAAAAGCAGCCCCTATCATTTTGTTGCTTTTGTTAGGTAAAATTTCCCCATTTGTGCACACTGGTGGTGTAGAGTTTGTGGGAAAACCAGAGGGAAAGGTGTTTACATAGTTTATAGTAGTGTTCTGGGCTGGGCTGGGCTGCTGCCAGTGTAAATGGCTGATTCTGATACATTTCACCTGCCAGCTATGCTAGTTCTCTTTGATTACCTTCCTACTGCTGTTTTCCCTTCCCATTGCCTTCCTCTTTAAGCCTCAAGGTGCGCTGCACAAACACAGTGCTCAAATGTGAACGGAGCTGTTATTTCCTGGTTTAATTATTTTTTTTTGTTTAAAACCCGATGCGTGGCACACACACCTGTTTAGGCAATGTAAATACTGCTAGGCAGTTTCAGACACACCCCCTTCCTTAGCTCTGCTAAGCTAAGGGCAAACCCGAGCCAAAAAGCTCCAATAGGCTTACAGTATGCCTGACACACTCCTCTATGATGTCAGCTAACTCTTAGGCTTGCACCATGGTTTTCTTGCCCCTACATGGTTGGGTACTGGCTAGCAATGAGGAGAAATCTGTGATTCAGTATCATTCCTCTCATTTGCATATAACTGACTGTTAATGCCTAGTTACAAGTCTAACACTGAGCCTTCCCCTTAGCACCCACTATTCAGTGGCCTTATTGTCTTCTGCCTGCCATTGATTATAATGGCAAAATTGTGATTTTGCCTAAAAAGCTTTTTTTCAAGGTTTTATTTTTATTTTCGGGATGATCCTGTTTGCGTGCTATTGCTCTATGTTCAAATGGCCAAAATCAGCCAAAAGAAAAAAGTTATTTTTTGTTATTTTGAAACTATTTTCCATGCCAATGGCCATATATTTGGCCATTGGCATGCCTTCTACATTATATACTCCCTTTATTTGGAGCTGTCATGGCTCCGTTTTGTAGTTTGCAGAAATGTACTCGGTTACTAGCCGAATACATTTCTGCAGGTTACACTAATCCTGCACGGATGACTGCCTGCTTCCTGGATCGCTAATTCACCTCATTTGCATGGTTTTCACCTGCAAATGGGGTAATTAGCATACAGGAGCTGTGTCCGTGCAGGAATAGTGCAGGAGCACTCGTGCACATCCTGGGAGCTTGTTCCTGGATCTCTCAGCATCCATATTGCCTCCAGCAGCTCTTGCACTATTCCTGCACACTGTGCAGAGCTTGCTGAATCCCGTGGAAGATGATGTTTTAACTCCTTTATTAATGTAATTGTGATTGTAAAAAGTGAGAGTGCTCAATTGAATAATGACTAAATAAAGATGTTTCAGGGTTAATCATCTTGCTTTATTCCCCTAATATTATGAAATGAAATGCTCAGATGGGACATCTGTATACAGAATTTATATTATTTTGATTAATTTTTTGTGAGGTGTTCTGAGTTCAACATGAATGCAACTAGCCACCTTCTTGTTTCTTTTATGTTAGACCTTACACAATTCTGACTGTGGATGCTAACTCTAAAGAGTGTTATTGAGTAAAAGCAGTGGATTAAGGCTTAAAAAACCCTAATGGCTGCTTAATAATATCCCTTTTCTGTCAGCTTTCACCTCATTGAAAGAAAAATGAATGCACCAATTGACAGTGGGGGTGATGGTTGGCAGAAAGTAGTGGGGGTGTGAGACAAAAAGACCAACTTAACAAGCTATTTTTAGAAATAAGGCCTGATAGAAGATAGTCTTTGTATGTTTTGTATTTTAGGCAAGAGTAATGACCTAGTAAATGTCTGAATAGAGAAAAGTAAATAATCAGTGTTTGACTGAAGAAGCCTTGCATGCTAGATTTCCTACCAGCTAACTGTAGAGGAGATGACATCAATTGATTACTGTAGCTTGATACCTGATGGTAACACTGACTTATGGAAGTTACAGGGAAAAGGGGAACAGTGACTGATCAAAGTCACAGGGTGAAGGGGAACAATGACTGATGGAAAACTTAAGATGAAGAGGAACAGTAACTGATGGACATCTTAAGGTGAAGGGGAACAGTGACTGATGGAAGTCTTAGGATGAAGGAGAACAGTGACTGATAGAAATATTAAAATGAAAGGGAACAGTGACTAATAGAAATCAAAGGGTGAAAGGGAACAGAGACTAATGGAAATCATAGGTTGAAGGGAACAGTGACTGATGGAAATCTTATTGTGAAGAGGGATAGTGACTGATGGAAATCTTAGGATGAACTAGCAACTTGCAGTACTAGGTGAAGGAAAGGAATGCAAGAGGCAAGGTATGTAAATATGGAACTTATGTGCAGATGTCAAAGGCATCATCAACAAATGTCTGAATACATACATAGACATCACCAGATGTAAAGTCCAAAATGAGCATTACATGTCTTTGATGTGTTTTTTATTCAGCCCTACACCAGTTCCCCTTGATATTCATCACATCTACTCTGTTGGCAGGCTTCTTCCAACCCCTCGAGTGGAGGAAGAGTCAAGGCAGAGAGAAGTAATACCATATTATTATACCTGTTGATCATTTTCTCAGGTACCTTCTAAGCAATTCCTTCCAAGAGTGGCCATGAAGTAGCCCTGCTAACAGACTGGCTTGAACTTATGACTTAACCTTACTCACACAGTTAAGGGTCTCTTACCACCGAATATTACTTATGTAGTCCTATTCCAGCTGTGCAGTTGTTCTTATACACAGTGAGGCTGTTAAAGGAGTGAAGACCATATTGTATGACCTTCCTTTCCTTGGGCAGGTGAAACACCCCATGGAACTAATTCCTACATACCCCTCATATCTAACAGTCAGTCTCCTACCTTTAGCATTGGATGGGAAAGAGAGAGTTGAGTTCTCAGGCAGAGCTATAGGTTAGTAGTTAGTCATCCCCCAATGGGCTAAGCTAAGCGCTAAATAAGAAAAATTACGATAAATATTTTCAAGCCTTTACAGAGCACATAGGAAACAAAATTTAACTTCACCCATCTTCATCTACTAAAACACTCCATTCATCTGTCTTCCTCCCACTTGTGAAGTTATAATGTAACTGATTTTCCCTATTTTGTGACTATCTTACTACTTGAATTTGAAGGTCAGTTTCTTACAGCTCATGAGCTATTTATAGCTTGCTGCGTTTAGTTGCTCCTTAAGCATTTTCAGACTCCACCTGCTCACGCTTTCTGTACAAATGTCTTTCGATCTTCCCATCACACCCATTGCAGGCCCCTATAAGTGTGCATCTTACTTCCCTAGGTTCATTCTCTGTAACATCCTTGTCATATTCTTTTGGTAGCTCAACCAGGTCCTCTCCAAGGTCTGCTCAGAGTAATGGTTTCAGGCTGGCACAGCCTGCTTCAAGAAAACACTTAGTTGCATGTCACAATTATAAGATATCCTCTCCACTGCTCAGTTCTAGATATATTTCATATTCGTTCATCGTAGTGTTAAAACTAGCAGCTTTTGATGAATCATAAAAACAACAACCTCACTCACATTCTCTAACTGATGCCATCTTTCTAAGACTTCTCTGCTGGTAAAGAGTAAGAAAGTTCTGCCCTTTTCTGAACACTGTTTCCCAGTCACTACAAAAATTGTCAGTCTCCCTGGACAGTTAGCATTGTGAAATCTGTCTGCACTAGCTGTCAGCTGGCATATGCTATACATTCTTCCCATCATTTTCCTATTCTGTACACACTTATTCATTGTCTGTCTCCCTCTCAAACATCAAACGTCAGTAAAGCCAGCAGAAAAGGTGGAAATCCGCAATTTTATTTAAACAATAAAAATAACATAACAAGGTAGAGGGAAATAAACCCAACTACCTGCCCCAAACCAGTTTCGGCTGTAATAGCCTTCTTCAGTGAGTAAACACGAGCAACCAAAAATACACTCATTTATATATATTACATAAAGCAGTACATTGGTGCATTATAATTCATCATTAAGCCCAGGTAGAAGTAGAGCTCCTAGCTTGATAATCCATTTACGTTCCTTAAAATTAAGTAAATCATGCCATCCTGATTTGTCCCTACATCTAGCAACAATAAAATGTATAACAGTAAAATAAAAAGATGCAGTATTGTTTGCACACATTTATACAAAGCATTGGTAGAACGTTTGTTCCTAATGTCACTGAGATGCTCCCCAATTCTAAGACGGAAAGGTCTAGATGTTTGTCCCACATAGAATGAGGAGCATGAACAAGTGACCAAATAAACTACCCATTCTGTGCTACAATTAGCCCAAAAATTAATGTTTGTATTGTAAGGCTTCGCCAGTGAATGGAAAAACATGCCTTTTATTTTTTCTACCATTAAAAGCTGTGGCTGTTTCCAGGCATTCTGTTGGACTTTATGACCAAAAAAACCAAAGGATGCGCCTATCTAGGTTATGCACTGAGGAAGATATATTTAAGGAGGAATGTGAATTGCTCAAAGGACACTTAGAAAGAGAGGCTATAAAGAATCAGATCTGAATAAACCAATAGATCATAACACCTTCAGAAAGACTAAAGGTTGTCCCTACTATTTAACAGCATTTGATGATGAACACAAAGCTAAACCCCAGGAGAACCAGCAAGGGTAGAAGATTAATTGTTTGCTCACCTACAGCTCAGATAATCAGCAAATTTGTGAAATTATTAATAAATATTGGCCGATACTCCTGGAAGATGAGAAGCTTAATGCATTAGTGGGAGAAAAACCAAGATTTGTTTATAAAAATAAAAAGAACTTGAAACAGTTACTTTGCCATAAAGATGATCATCATAAAATATTCCCTGAACCCACAGGAATGAGAAAATGTGGGAGATGCAAAGCATGTCCACATATTAATCCTGTTCCAGGATTTAGGCATCCAGTAAATGGCAAAGAATATAATTTCAAGTTATCTGCCACATGTAACACCAAACATCTAGTATACTTAGTGACCTGTAAACAGTGTACAGCATTTTATATAGAGAAAACGGACCAACGCTTCATGTACCATATTTTAAGGCACCTTAGAGATATTTTACATGAAGATGTTCAAAATAGTTTGGCCAGCCATGTGAAATGTTTTCCTACACATTCTTTCTACGTCCAAGCTGTGGATATAGTTATACCAAGTCCCAGAGGAGGAGATGTGAAGATTCTAACAGAAACCCGAGAAATAAAATGGATCACTAACCTTAGAGCACACAAGTATCCAGGGTTAAATGCTGTAGTTCCTCTTAAACCTGTGTTAAAAAATAGGTGTATATCCATTAGTTGATTATCTGAGGAAGGCTTGCTCTTTAAGTGTTTAATTAATTGAAGCTATGGAAGGCGTGTCCAAAATAAATGTTCCTGATAGATACATAGATGTTTAAAACATTCAGCACAAACCTAAAAGATTTACTGAACTGAAGAAGGCCTGAATAGGTTGAAAGTTATTTTCTTCTTTTTTACCTTTTGGTTTTAAATGAAGTTTTATGTTTAAATAAAGCCTAAAGTTTTAAATTTTCAACATTAAGGTTTCAACACTATCTTCTAGCTCCATGGGGGTCAACTCAGGAATAATTTCTGTTTTTTTTCTCACCTGCTATCTAACTTAGGTTGGGATTGTTGGTTAGTATCCAGTCTAATGTAGACTGTCTGTTGGAGTGTTTGTCAATGTGGGTTGGACAGTTTATGGTCTGGGTGAAGTTGTAGAGACTGAGGAAATTAGAAGAGGTATAGGATGTACAGGTTTGCCAATAAAGGTTGAAATCACCAAGAATAATAGTTTCTTGGTTGAAGTTGCTGGAAACGCATGAAAGGAGACTTTCAATTGTGGGTAGGTTGTTGTCAGGAGGGAGGTAGGAATCTATGATAATTATTGATTTGTTTGGGCTTATTTCTAGATGTGTGGTTAGAGTCTTGGTGTTGGGTAAGTCAGGTCGGGAGCATTGGAGTTATTCAACTTTAAGGTTGTCCTTAAACAGTACAGGTACACCACCACCCCTTTTGTTTATTCTATCTAGTCTAATAATGTTATAGCCATTTGGGGTAAACCCATTGTCCCTGATGTGTGGCTTTAGCCAAGTTTCTGTTATAACAGCTATATCAGGGGATTATGTGGCTAAGGTGGCTTGGAATTCACTAGCTTTGTTAATTATGCTACAAAGGTTAAAAATTGGTGAATAGCAGGTCAGAGTTTGATGTTTTTGGCAGTGGGGGGTAGGGATGGGTGTGTGTGTGGGAAAGAGATGAGTAAGATGAGTTTGTGGAGGGGAGGGGGTGTTATTTGGACCTGGGTTGGAGTGGATGTCGGCACATAGTTTAATTTTTCTGATAGAGTGTAGTATGAGATGTGTTAGTTTGATAGCCGATTTAGGGTGTCTGTATGTTAAGGAAATTGGACAGGAGGTTTATTTAGAGTTTGAAGGAAGCAAGGAGGTAGGCAGAGTTATTGTATATTTGTGGGCAGATGTCAGAGAAGGAGTGGGATAGTCGGTTAGCAGTAGTTACTGGCTGTGTTGGGGAATGTGTGTGTATTATGTGGTAAATGTGTAGAGAGGTGGAGGTGTGGTTGAAGTAGAGTGAAAGGAATAAAATAGTATTTGTTGCTATGCAATCGAGATAGTGCATGGTGGGTAATATGGTGGGGTACAAGAGCTGACAGGATGGAATGGTAATGGAGAAAATATAGAGGTGGTGTCTAAGAGTGTGAGGTGGAGTGGGTCGGACTGAGGGGGAGGATCAGTGGATTTAGAGAATGGATGTGGATAGGTGGAGAGTAGAAGGGGTGTGGTAGAGTAGCTATAAGTAAGAGGAAAGGGGGTGGGAATGGGGGTAGGGTAGGGGAGTAGAGTGAGCCTCAACCTCTTAACCTAAGAAATCTGGACAAAGCCAAAAATACTTGGGGGAGAAAAGCACAAAAATAGGAACAGATTTCTAATACTGCTCTTATAAATTTAGAAAGTCATTAGAACAACAGGTTTTGCATTAGCATACATTTTCTGAAAGTTATGAAGTCTGAAACTGAAATGTCTGTCATTACTTAACAAATTCAGTCCTTAGTGATTTCCCAGAAAACCACAATTTGTATGAGAAATGGACCAACAATATGAGGCAAAAATCTGGACAGTTGAGAGGTATGTATTTTGTCATTCATTCATTCATGGCTGTTTTGGCCAACAGTGATGACAAGAGCCAGACAGTGGAGATGTTGTTTCCTTGTGGTGATTTTGGAATTTGGGTCAGTAACTCTTCTCCTGATGGGTTGATGTATGTGCAGACCATGTCAAAACATAGAATCAATCTCTGCATCATGTACAGAGCTTCAAGCAAACCCTGTTCTGTCAGACCTATTACTAAAGACTACCATGGGAATGCAAGACTAGGCTTCCTAAGATCCGCATTGATCAATATCCTAGTAGGTATCTGTGAACCTATAAAGACAAGATATGTTTTTTAATGCTAGATAGTGATGTGTATGTGCTTTCCTTCATGTTCTGGATTGCTGATTACTACACTGTATGATGTGTGGCAGACTAAATGCATATTCCCAGCCCTTCTGCTACATGCTGCAATATGTGGCATCTACCAGGTGTCAGCATTGCAGCAGACTAAGCTGCTTCCATCCCCTTCACTATGAGTGAGAAGGCATCGGCTAGTGTCACCTTTCCCCACATGCCCTTCCAGTCCCCATACCACCAGGGATGTACTTTGAAACATTGAAGTACACAAATCTCGAATGGCTAAACATTGATCTTGAAAGATCTAAGCCAAAACACTGATAAAACAAAACTCTAACTTTTTTTTTGCAGGGGGAGACAAGCCCCCTGCATAGCCCCACACCCCCCCTGCTAATTAGATATACCAACTTCAATATCACTCTATTGTGGAGTATAGCAAATTTCCTAATCCCACTGTATACAGTCTTGCATGGACTTAACGATGGCAGACGCAATCAGATGAGTTTCAGTCACTTCTGCTGATGTAAAAATCATGTGACATTATGAACGTTTGATTACATGGAGTGTTTCTGCTACCAGTCAGTCCTTGATTATGTAGGGCATCCTCAGGGCTTTATCCCACTATTCCAACCTAGTTAAGACTAATACAACATACACTTCACTTGTCCATTTTAGTTCCTGCAGTTTTCTGTGGTTGTTAGTTGTATAAAAGGAGCATTGTGACAATAAAGACAATCTCTCTTGTCAACTGTCAAAAGTACATAATCACAAGCCGATGAAATTGTAAAGTATTTGCACAGTGTCAGTTGCACTTTAGTTTTTGGCACATACTTTGTAATACATACATATGTCTATCATTGCACTGATGCAGATTGAAGTTTAAGGCATGAGCTCCAGTGGTGCAAAGCTATAAAGCTCTGACTGCAACCTTGGCAACCTGAATTTGATTAGTGGCTCCACCTGTTGGAGCTGGTGTGGGAGAGAAGAAGAATGAAGGAGCTAATGCTCTCTTCAGGAGAAGGTTGCTGCTGCTGATACTGGAGAACACAGGAAACTGGCTTCTGGGTAGACGTGGGTGGAATCTAGATTGGGGTAGTGTGACTATGGAGGTCATGCTGTCCTCTTACAGCATCTCATTGCATGCCCACATGGATACAATGCATGACATGAAAAACAAGGTAACGTATCTGGAGAGTTAGAGCATAACTATGGAAAAAAGTTCCCCTAAATGAATGATAGCACCACTTCTGCCTAGTGTGACCTTCACTTAAGAGGAAGGAACAGTTTGTGGAGTTGTCACCCCTGGAAAAATTAATGGTCAAATTAAGCAGCTGGAGCAGCAGAAATGTATCTGAATGGTTGGGGGGTGGGGGTGGCACAAACCAAACCCATAAACACACAAGGAGTTTGAACACTAATTTATTTATTTTACATATGTTTACCATGAAAGTCTGACTGGCCACAGGTCCTTTTTAAGTGGAGGCCCGGGAAGAAAATCTCCTAGAGTAACAAATTCATACAATAGAGAAACGAATATGGTCAAGTGAGAAGCAAATACATACAAGATAGTGGTTTCAGACACAATAAATAGAGCAACAGCAATTTACATAAAAAATGGTTATTTACAGTTAGTGGATATATCCAAATGATTATGTACAGTTAAAATGAAACTACCATTAGTGGTAGATCACGCTAGTAGAGTAAGAGTAATAATAACAGAGTGAAAAGGAAGAATAGGTTATCCAGGGGAGTTGCAGGTGCAGAGCCAGCTGTTAGTAAGGTGTATTTTTAGATGTTTTTTAAATTAAAGTTTTGAGGAGTTAGTTACTAGTGAGTTAGGTAGATTATTCCAGTGTTTGGATATGCAGTTGGAAAAAAGTGATTCACCATCTGAATTGTTAGCTTTGGTGGTGTGTAGAAGTAGTTTGTTGGTGGAGCAAATGGGGTCTTGAGGAGGAATATGACTGAATGAGATCTTTGAACGCAGTTTTTTTTCTGATTGATAGAGTACTTTGTGGGTGAAGGTAAATTGATTAAAGAGAAGTTGTTGAGGGAGTTCAAGCCACTTGAACTGCTTAAATGATGAGCAGTGACATGACTTGTATGAGGCATTAGTGGCAAACTTGGAGATTTTAATGTAACAGGCTTTGAATTTGGCTAGATCTGTCTTGCAGAAGTTGGTTAAGATTGGGGAGGCATACAGGATAGTTGAGAGAAGGTGGGTTCTAGCAATCTTGGCTTTTGTGTTATTTGTCAGAAATCGGTTGTTTTTATATAGGAGACCTAGTTTTTTGTAAACTTTTTTAATGGATTGGGCAATGTGAATATCAAATTTCAGGTTGTCAATTTCCATTCCTAGTAATTTGGTATGGTTTGTTGGGGTGATAATACTTTTATTTTTGGAGAGGATACTGAAGGTTGTGGATGGGGAGATGTATCTGTTTGGGTGGAAGAGAGGAAGTTTTATTTTGTTGGGATTTAGGATAAGTTGGGAGCTAGTGAACCAGGATTCAGTGGATAAGAAGGAATCTTGAGTAATGGTATGGAGGTCTTTGAGGGAGGAAGCTGAGCAAATCAGGATAGTGTCATCAGCTACTGAACCACTGAGGTATGGGATATAGCCAAGTGGAGCTGGTTGGGAAAAAGAGAAAAAAGAAGAGGACCAAGAATGAAGTCTTGGGGAACCGTTAAGGTGACAGGGTGAAGGAGTGAGAGATCTTGTTGCCAGCAGACAGCCTGTTGACATTCTGCTAGGTAACTTTGGAACCAGGTGAGAGTGGAGTGATTGAGGCAAAGGGAGGAGAGGACATAGATGAGTTTGGATTGGTTGACCATGTCAAAAGCCTTGGACAGGTCCAGGAATATGACTGATACAAATTGACCATTGTTTCTATGCTGGTTAACTGTGTTAATAAAGGACAGTAGGACTGTGGTGGTGCTGTTAGAGGGGCAAAAACCATGTTGGGTATTAGATGGGAGAACCAATGGAGGCAGATCACAGCAGTAAGTCAGACAAAAAAAATATCTACAAGTTGGACCTAAGGTAAGCAGCAGGTCAGTGCCAGATAAGACACCAAGGTAAAGAGAAGCAGAGGTAATGTATAATTGATGTATATGGAACAACAAATATTTCCACGGTAATTTAGTAAACCTAGTGCTTTAAGTGGTAAATGGCAGCAAAATGTGAATGTACAAAGTATGCTTATCACCAGTGGAGTGGAGCTGTGGAATATAGAATAATCTATATGTACACAGACATGTCAAAACTGTGATATGCCTTACAAGAAGTAAGGAGGAAGAACATCAGGGCAGTTAATCTGATGACCATTAGTAGATAATGAGTGTAAGAGGCAGGCAGCATGCCATACACGTGCATGGATAGCAGGATAGAAATGGGAAGTGTGGGACTTAGGACATATACATGCGTTCGATAACAAGAAGAGTACTGATGGGGAAAACAATGCCATAAGAAGTAAATGAACAGTGCAGAAGGAAAGGGTAATGCAGGAGAGAAGGGAGTGGGAAGAGTTGACAGAAGATGGACTGGAAGCTCAGTGAAAAGGATAAGAAACTTACTGGAAAAGCAGAAGGGTGCTAGTGACTGGTTAGTGAAGTGAAGGTGCTCCATAATTAACTCAGAGGTAGCAAGTTTATTTAATAAATCATTGTCTGTTGGTGTCACAGGCATCTTAGTTTAACTTATATCATGTGCAGACTATGTTTCTGTTATTTTAATAAATGGTCATATAAATGTTTCAGTGATTATCCATGAATTGTTCAGACATTGTTTGAGTTGCAAAGGATTACGAATGTCTCCGAAGCTTTCGTATCATGAAGGTAAATATTTCTAAGTTAGTCATTTTTACAACTCTCTATTGAAATATCAGCACTTGAAATCCAGGTGCTGACAAGCTGAAAAAAAGTCTGAAAGCACTGAAAAAGAGTGAATCCCCCCTCCCCCCACACACACACACATATGCAGGCACACACGCACGCACACACACACACACACACACACACACACACACACACACACACACACGCACGCAGACACACACACGCACACACACACACACACACACACACACACACACACACACACACACACACACACACACACATCCCCTGAACTTATATATACCAATTCCAAGAAAGAAGAGGGAATATTCCAAGAAATGGCATCTCAGACAGTCAGTATGTTCTTTCAGTCATTTCTCTCTGAGTTTTGGGACTCATTCTAGTGGGTCCTGACATTTCAAATGGTTACCCATTTTTACAGCATTTATTATTGTTCATTTCATTTACATTCTGCTTAAAAATATATTGTGACTCCCAAGGAAAATACAGCTGATAGAGACCATTGTGCAAATATAAAGCATTTGAAAGAGCAGAGTACTGTAACAGAAATTATTAACAAATGGGAGTTTTTACCCTTTCCTAAAATGTGATACTGGTCCATACTTTCTCAGTAATGTTCATGGTCTTACCTGAAGCCTTCATCAGTCACATAAAATGTACAGTAATGCTGCTGTTTTTCTTGTAAGCCACGGTGGTACAGCGGTTAAATGTACAGTAATGTTGCTGCTTCTCTTGTAAGCCGCGGTGGTACAGTGGTTAAATGTACAGTAATGTTGCTGTTTCTCTTGTAAGCTGTGGTGGTACAGCGGTTAAATGTACAGTAATGTTGCTGTTTTTCTTGTAAGCCGCAGTGATACAGTGGTTAAATGTACAGTAATGTTGCTGTTTCTCTTGTAAGCCGCAGTGGTACAGTGGTTAAATGTACAGTAATGTTGCTGTTTCTCTTGTAAGCTGCAGTGGTACAGCGGTTAAATGTACAGTGATGTTGCTGTTTCTCTTGTAAGCCACTGTGGTACAGCGGTTAAATGTACAGTAATGCTGCTGTTTCTCTTGTAAGCCGCAATGGTACAGCGGTTAAATGTACAGTAATGTTGCTGTTTCTCTTATAAGCCGCAGTGGTACAGCGGTTAAATGTACAGTAATGTTACTGTTTCTCTTATAAGTCGCAGTGGTACAGCGGTTAAATGTACAGTGATGTTGCTGTTTCTCTTGTAAGCCACTGTGGTACAGCGGTTAAATGTACAGTAATGTTGCTGTTTCTCTTGTAAGCTGCAGTGGTACAGCGGTTAAATGTACAGTGATGTTGCTGTTTCTCTTGTAAGCCACTGTGGTACAGCGGTTAAATGTACAGCAATGCTGCTGTTTCTCTTGTAAGCCGCAATGGTACAGCGGTTAAATGTACAGTAATGTTGCTGTTTCTCTTATAAGCCGCGGTGGTACAGCGGTTAAATGTACAGTAATGTTGCTGTTTCTCTTATAAGTCGCAGTGGTACAGCGGTTAAATGTACAGTAATGTTGCTGTTTCTCTTATAAGCCGTGGTGGTACAGCGGTTAAATGTACAGTAATGTTGCTGTTTCTCTTATAAGTCGCAGTGGTACAGCGGTTAAATGTACAGTGATGTTGCTGTTTCTCTTATAAGCCGCGGTGGTACAGCGGTTAAATGTACAGTAATGTTGCTGTTTCTCTTGCTCGTGCTTTTTCTTGCTTGACTGAGGCTGCTTCTTTTCAGTTCTTTGACTTTCATCTTAATCTTGACTTTCAGAATTGAAAATCACAGAAGAACATCACCCAAATTTATTCTCTGGTCCTCCTGAATTGTGTAATGTTAAAAAAATGTTAAGTAAAAAAAAAAAAGAAAAGCTGCTCCCTTTGTACCATCTGATATTTCTGGGAACATCTAATGTGAGGGCTCATGAGTATATCAGTTCATAGGTTTATGCTAAGCTAAAAGCTGCTTCATCATCATTATAATGATAAGGATAGACTAGTCCTCTCTGAATAGGAGACCATTAACTTTAATGGTATCTAATCCATCTAGTCAGTGAAGTCTCCCTTAAAGGCTTTTTCAGGTAGGTGCATTGCTTTTTGTGCAGAGGGAGCCTACCCAAAGGATGGGGATGTGCTGGGTAAGAAACCAATCACATTAGAATATGTTGATCTTATGGTGCAGGTTTATATCCTTAAAGCAAGTATTAGTTGTTGTTTGTCTATTAAAGAGAAACATAACAGCATGGACTGCTTCCATCTCAGGAAATTGTAAGAGACTGTTTAGAGAGATAGAGACAAAGGTTTTACTCTATCAGTGTAGTTTAAGTCACTTAAAAATGAGATTTTTTTCTATTTGCGAATCTTTGTGATCTTTAATATGTGCAATGGTGCTTAGAAAGGTATATTCTAAAGGGATCACTGTACCTGATAACAGTTCCCATGTGGGAGTAGTAAACGGGACATGGACATCATTGCATTGGGCCTACATGATAATCTATAAAAGATAAGCTCTGTAATGTGGAAGGACAGTATGATAATAACTGACACTTGGTTGTTGAAAGAAACTGATTGTTAATTTGGATACCAAGGTCTCTAACAATGGAGTCTGTTTTAAGAGGAATGTCAGTGAGATGATAAAAAAAGTATCGGGGGATCTTACTGAAGGTAACAATACTATACATTTTAGCAGTTAGGATGAGACCATAATTAGCTTACCTGGTGTAAGTCTGGTCTAGGCATTGCTGGAGAATTTGGGTATCATGAAGTGAATTGACAACAGAACCTGATGCATAGTCATCTGCAGACATGGTTATCATAGCCCTTGGATGCCCAATTTCACATTTGCTAAACAGAAAGATACCCGAATCTGAACCCTGTGGGATTTTGTTAGCCATGTTTCTGTGGCTAGAGGGTAGCCCCCCCCCTACTTGGGTTATGGGAGTTCTGTCCATAAATCAATTAACTATTAAGTGCACAATGCGAAGGATAATGCAACTATAGAGTTTGCTTATGAAGCTGCTCCAAGGCGTATTCTGTCGAAAGAGTTAACATATTAGAAGGCAGGCATTATGGATAGTATGGCCTATTTAAGACTTCTGTGACCTTGTTAAAAAGAAAAAAATTAGCCATGGATGGCTCATGCTAAACATATCCAGACTCATAGTGGTCAGGGGTCTGGAGGTCATCTGTGGCATTTTTAATTGGTATTGCAGTTAATTCTTCAGTAGATTTACAGCTAATGCTAGTGAGACTGATATGCCTATAGTTACTGGGATCTGTTGATGGGCCACTCTTGCAGAGGGGGCCAGATGTGGCTTTTCTCCAGTTTACAGGTACATAGCATATGGAGTGATAACAGCTAAATAGATTTAATAATTGGACTATATACTGCCAGAATTTTTTTTCAAGCAATCTACAATACTGACAGGACCCATGAAGCTAGTGGTTTTAGTTTTGAAAAGAATAACTGTTACTTGATCAAGAGTGATATCATATGCATAGGCGCCAGAACCATAAAGCGAGGGGGAGAGGGAGTACCCCCCCACACTTTTCCAGCTCCAAGACCTGTAACGTTTTTCTTTAAGGGGTACCCAATGGAGGACTCATGCATGCATCACATGCTAACATGAATTTTAAACACAAAAAATGTTCCTGAACACATCATTGCTAAGCCTGCTGTCAGAGTCACCCACGGTAAGAAGAAGTGCTCCATTTCTATTTATGATTGTGTATATATCTGGCTTTTTGTGATTCATGAGTTGTGCTTGCATATTTGCTGGCAGTACTCTTTCATTGCTGGAATTTTTTGTAGATGAGCAATAAAAACCTTAGAGCTATATTTTATGTTTTTTTATTCCTCTTTATACTGCCCCATAACTATCTGAGAACTCCTCAGCGTACACTTTTAAAGAGGTATTTGCTAGTGGCATTTGGATTTTAATTTAACGGTGGCTTCTTTTCCGTGTTTTCTTTTTTACTTGTTTCCCAAACCAGAGACTTTTTAATGTTTACAATGTCATCTATAAGTAATGGAAGTACTGTTGCCATGATTTTACTATTTAAACAGTTGGAAGATATAGTGGACGCATTGCAAAAAGAAAAAGAGTTTGAAAAACAAATTGTGGACTTTAGACACTTTTAGCACTTTTTACCATGAAGCAAGACAACAGATGGGAGAACTGAATATGCAGTTATCTACTAAAGACAATGTTATTAAAGATCTGAAGGCTAGACTAGCTAAGTATGAAGCCACCAGTGTGCAAGCAGGGGGAGAAGAATGGCTGATAACTTTTGGTCCCTCGAAATCTTTACTGGAAAACTTAATTGAGGAGCTCACCAAAGTAAAACAACAACTCAAAGACTCCAAGAAGCAAGTTGGCATTCTCTCCCAGGTAACCATGCTTTGTTGTATAATTTAAGGGCAACACCACAAAAAGTGTCGACTTAATTTTATTCAGTGGACGTTTTCATGTTGGCATTGCAGCAAAGTACATAATTTTCAACTGTACAGATTTTTGCAGAATATGCAGATTTTTATCTTCAGATATTTGGTCTGTTCCTCATAACATCTGAGGCTGTGCTCCATTTCTATTTATGAAGGCTGTGCTCCGTTTCTATTTATGAAGACTGTACTCCGTTTCTATTTAGTATTTATGAAGTGTGTGGCTGTGCTCCGTTTCTATTTAGTATTTATGAATTGTGTGGCTGTGCTCCATTTCTATTTATGTAGTGCGTGTGTGTGTGTGTGTGTGTGTGTGTGTGTGTGTGTGTGTGTGTGTGTGTGTGTGTGTGTGTGTGTGTGTGTGTGTGTGTGTATACTTGCAGACACGGGTATGCGTATCCATTTTCTAAAATCCTGGGGTTTCATGTTCAACAGGGCTGTGTGAAACATTCTATATGATACTGACTCCAACAAAGGTCATAGAGATTAAATAGAATAAAGATGTGGGGATGTGCAATACATTTTTACTTCTGAGCAGCCTAGCTTATTGTTGTTATTGGGCTTCTTTTCTCACACAATTCTCTTAAAATAGCTGCAGTCATAGGAGACAGCTTAAATACAGAGGCAATTATGCTGTCTAATATGGTGAAAAATGTGAAATAGTATAGCCATTTGACATATGTTCTCTTTTGGATGCATAAAATAAGTGCATTCCTTTTTGATTAGGTTTATTTGACTAGTTGTGTTATTGTATCATATGCTGTAGAACAGTCAGAATTCAAACAATTCTATTCCTCTAGAATGAAAAATTGTATTTCTTCTAACAACATGGTAGATCTTGATTTGGACTATCTTATCTATATAATGGTATATGCCAGTAACATGCCAGATTAGGATACAATGTTTATAGCTTTGAGTATGGTCATCTATAACAAAATAGCGTTTATGTTCAAAGCCCACTGGTACAATTCCTTCATCTGGGTGTGTTTCCATTGTTCTTTGATGCACAACATTTGTAGTGGTTCATGTAACGTTGTCGACGTAGGAAAACTGGGACTTAGATTGTATCCCATCAAAATGTGAGCAGGGATAGTATCTACTAACTATACAGCAGTATTCTAAAGTTTCAACAGTGCATGATGCAAGCTTTTGTGTTTTGCAGAGATGCACCAGACTTTTTTATTGTTGTGATGTCTCCCTCAACCTGACCATTTCTTCGCTGGTATTTTAACTTTCTTGTGATGTGACATTATTCCCATTCCAAAACAAATCTCTCGTATTTCAGAGTCATAAAATGTGAGCCATTGCTGGAAATAACAGTCTGTGGTATGCTATAGCTGACAAAATTTCCTTTCATAACTCTAATCAGTGTTGGCTGTCATGTCTTTTAGCTTGGATGCCTCAGAGTATTTTGCATAGTAGTGAATATATGGTAGGTATATGGTTGAAATTTTCTGAAATGGGTAGTTTTGTCATTATTGGTCCATACATTTTGTTTCATTGTTTACTAGAAGACTGTTCAAAACTACAAATTTAAAACACATTCTAACAACTGGTGCTGTATTATACAAGGAATATAATTTAATGCAATCAGGAAGGTGAATCAAAGAATGCATACATGTATGCATGGCCCTAAAACTGTGTTTGAAAACAGCACAGAGGAAAGTGTGAAATACTCAAAATCATGGGCAAATTTTAAGCTTTACTCTTGTTACCAAAGCAATGGATGAAGGTAGAAGAGTTCACACCACATTACCTTGACCTGGCCAAGCCGTTTGACACAGTTCCCTACTCATGTGCAGTACAAAAGATGAATAATGTAGGATCAAACACTTGCATCACTAGCTGGATTGCCAACTTGCTCACAGGATGCAGGATGCAGGAGATCAAAACAGGGAAGAGACCAATCACCAATGGAGTTCCCCAGGGTTCGGTGCTGAGACTTTTTCTGTTTGGCATATACATCTTAAAAGTAAAAGGAAATACCAAAGGGCTTTGGCCAGCTAAGCTAGAAGCAGTTATTGAATCCCAAAATGACTTAACCATCATGCAGGAAGGTTTGTCCCAAATAATAACTGGTGTCAAAATCATGACAATGCCTTCTGAGAACTGACCCAATTGTTTGGCATTAGAGAATTTGTGTGTACAGTTACCTAACTTTTGACCAACATGTGCCCAGAGTCATAAGAAAGCCTTTCTATATTGCACAGCTTATAAACAAATTGATTGTGACTAGATCTAGAGATGTTGTTGTCTCTTTTTACAAAGCTCTCATTAGGTGAATCATTTTGTATAATGCCCACTTTGGCATGTATCTGTCCAGCTCCACACAACAATTGGAATACCTTCAGGGATACCTTACTAAAAGGATACAAGTCCTAAACAAAAGGTCTTGCATGGACCACCTCAAAGATGTATTACTATACTCAGTATCCTACAGAGTGCTTAGAGCTGACATGTCTGGCATATAAGGCATCCTCCGACCTAATACAGATGTACCTACTGAACATCAGCAAGTCAAATGGCATCAGAAATACTCAGTCCAGGTATCTAAATTGAATGTTGTGGAGAGATGGATATATATCCAGAACAGGCTATCCATTCAAGTAAAACAAAACTCATCCGTCCATATTCAAATGCAACTTGGATCTAAGGATGGGTAATAGAAAATGTACTCCAGGATTGCCCCTCATGCCATTAATGGATAGAAGCAGTTCTTAAATGCTGCATCCCTTACATGGGTCCCCTCAAATTATCTCTGGTATGATCACAGTTATTCTCATTAGGGCCAATATACAATTATCAGCCATGGGATAGGTAAGACCAATCCGAAAATGTTAATTTAAGCGCCAAAAGGGAATTGGCTAAGCTTAAAATGGCCTCCAAGTAAACCTATGTTGTGGTAGTAAATAGTTATAAAAATTGCCCTTTTTAGATCACTAAGTGCCTCTCTCACCCCCCCCCCCCCTACAGTCTTCAACAGCTTCTGGCACATATGATCATATGGTAAATTTAGGGGGAATTGTGTAGAAGATATGGTATATGGGAGAAGCAAATTTGCAACTAAATTTGCCATGCATTAATTTTTGATTAGAATGGTATACACCTTTAGAGATAAGTTCTGAGGAGAACTCAGTGTTACTTCTGTATTTCTTAATGTAGCTGAAAGCCTTGTGACTGTCCTTAGCACTACAAGCAAATCTAAGTTCAGAAGTAGCATTGCACTCTCTAATTGTATGCTGAAAGTCTTGGTTTATTCTTCCAAGTTGCTTTTATAGTGTGAAAGAGAACATTTTTTTACAAAGACTTTTTTCCCCTTTCTTATACACTTGATTTGTGAGTGTTTCATCATAGTGACTTCTTTTTTTTTAATTTTACTACCACTTCTGTGATAGGTAGGAATGATGTATTCTGCTTCTCAGTTCATAAGGAAGTAGAACTCTGAGGACTAGTCTGAGCTAAGGGTGGAATCATGAATAGTTTTATTTTTTGGAATAAACAAACTGTGCTTGACTAGGATATGTGCAAACAGTAATAATTTGGCTTTAGAATAATCCCAGAATACTGGTAGGTTCATATTGGTGGGGAAGATTGTACTATGGGTAAAGGTAATGGCAAGGTAATTAGTTTACCAGAGGAGTGGATACATTTAGGGTGTGGCTGGAGGAAGAGAAGTTTGTTAACAACAAGATCAAGGAGGCTAATACCCTTGGTAGGAGCATAGACTATTAAGGTGCTGGTATTCATAAAGGCAAAGAGTCTCAGGGTATATTTATTGCAGGTCACATAAATATGCCATTTGGCAGAGGGGTTCATGGGTTGGTACTAGGCTATCAGCCCTAGGGTCTATACAAGCCTAGCCATAACAATTCCCTGGCTATTTCTTCCCACACTATTTACTTCCCTGGACCCCTGTCTAACAGGGCAACTGACGTGATCCCCAGAGTGAATTTCCTTTCTCACAGTAAAGGTTTTTTGCAAGCGTACAGCCATTACAAGGCATGTTTCACAAAGTACAGCCATTACAGCGTATACTTCACAAAGTACAGTATTTCAAAGAGTATTGTGCATTTGAATGCTGTTACAAGCTTACAGAACAGTTTGTTCGTACAGAATTACAAGGGCCATATTTTCAGTGTGATGTGTATACTTTGTGGGCATGGCAGATGGATTTTGAAAACCCAGTGCACTTGTGTTTGACAGTAATATTGCTGAAAACTGGGAAGTGTTTGAGAAGGGTACAACATTTTCACACAGGCTGCATTTTCTGATAAAGATGTCCATACAAAGGCATTTATTCTGCTTAATTTAGCTGGGTTAGAAGCCATAGAAAAGGAACGCTCATTTGTGTATGCACCTGCTATCTATACAGGAGAGGGGAACCCATCATATTGTTGTATCGGCTGAGTCAAGGGAGGACCCAGAGCACTTAAAATGTAACTGTAGAGAAATGTGTATCCCCCAGAAAATGCTACCATGGAAAGGCACTTATTTTACACAAGGGATCAAAGGCCTGGTGAAACTTTTGCAGCATGTATAACCGACCTGAGAAATAAAGCTAAAATGTGCAGATTTGGTGACTTAAGGGATGAGTTAGTAAAAGACAGACTTGTGTCTGGCATAAAATATGATGCTGTGAGGAAGATTTTGCTTCATGACACTGTATTAACTTTGAATAAGGCCATTGAGATTTGTCAGCTATATGAACTCACAGAAAAGCACACAAATATGCTGACTAATGAGAGCAGCTCTAGAAGGCATAGTGATAAAGCTCATGTTGATAGTATGCAGCATGTTATTAAAAGAAACAGGACCAAGCACATGGCAGCACCTGCATCCCCTGCAGCACTCACTGGTAAACCCCAGAACTTTCTAACAAATTCCAGACTTTGCACAGTCTCAGTAAAGCATAAGAGTGACTCAGCAAGCTCAAAGCATGGGCCCAAGCCAGTTTTATTGCCAACTGTCATAATTGTGGTGGAAGTCATGAATCTAAAAGGGAGAAATATTTAGCTTTTGGTCAACAATGCCACAAATGCAATAAATGAAATCACTTAAAAAAATTTTGCAAATCAAAAGGCCCACATTCTTTTATTAAAAGGGAACATTTTAAGAAATGAGTTGATCAGTTAGACAGTGGCAAGCCTACTCTTTATGTTGTGGTGTGTCAGGGCTTCATGAAGTAGTCAATGCAGTAGATTTAAGGGCAAATAATGAAGTATTTTGCACTGTTTGGATAAATGCCAAACCTCTAGAGCTCAAAGTCTACACAGGTTCCAAGTGCAATGTTATGTCAGCAGAAACATTTGCTACAGTGTGTAAAGGTGAAAGGCTTGATTTGACAAGGTGTTTGAAGCTTGTTGCTTATGGAGGTGAAGAAATTCAAACCGAAGGCTCAGTAGTGCTTTCATGTTACTCTGCTGGAAGATGCTACAACTTGTTGTTTTATGTGGCCAATACGCATGTCCAGTCATTATTAGGGCTCAGAGACAGTTTGAAAATGGGACTGCTTTCATTTAATAAGGAAGCCAACTAAGTTAGCTTAAAAGACCACTACAATAATTTTGCCCAGCACATTTTATCTAATCTGTTCCAAGACAAACTAGACAAACTTCCAGTTGTGTATTCAAAGAAGTTAGACCCAGAGTTCAGTCCAGTTATCAGGCCAGCATGTAAACTTCCAATAGCCATGCAGGACAGAGTCAAAGCCGAGCTGGATAAAGTGGTGCGACAAGATGTGATTTGTCCAGTTGAAACTCCACCTGAATGGGTATCTTCTATGGTGGTTGCTCATAAGAAAAGCTCAGATGACATCAGAATATGTATTCATCCACGATATTTGAACAAAGCATTTAAAAGGCCTCATCATCCAATGCATACAGTCGAAGAAGTCGCAGCCTTGATGCCAAATGCCACTATTTTTTCTGTCTTAGATGCAAAGAGTTCATTTTGGCATCTGAATGGGTATCTTCTATGGTGGTTTCTCATAAGAAAAGCTGATATGACATCAGAATATGTATTGATCCATGATATTTGAATAAAGCACTTAAAAGATCTCATCATCCAATGCGTACAGTTGAAGAAGTCGCAGCCTTGATGCCAGATGCTACTATTTTTTCTGTCTTAGATGCAAAGAGTTCATATTGGCAAATTCAGCTTGACAAGAAATCATCCTTGCTCACTACTTTCAGCAGTCTGTTTGGTAGGTACAGATATTTGAGAATGCTATTTGGGATAAATTCTGTAAGTGAAGTCTTTCAGCGTGCAATAGAGCAAATTTTTTCTGGGTATCCTTGTGCTATCATAGTAGGCGATATACTGGTAGGAGGTGGTGATGAAGCAGAACATGACAGAAATCTCAGAAAAGTTCTGGAAAGGACACATCAAGTGAATCTTAAGCTCAATGCACAGAAATATAAGTTCAAGGTACAAGAAGTTACTTATGTTGGTCATTTATTATGAGTAGAAGCTTACGACCAGACCCTTCAAACCAAACAGCCATTCTCAAAATGCCAGCTTCAGACAATGTTCAAGATCTGCAATGTTTTCTTGGCATGGTCAACTATCTAGGCAAGTTCATTCCAGACTTGAACCAACTTTCTGCACCGCTTAGAGAGCTGACATGTAAAGATGTATCCTGGTCTTGGTTAGAGCAACACCAAAGAGGATTTGATGTCCTGAAACAGGGAATTGCAAGTCCAGCACCGCTCAGATATTATGATGTTCACAAACCAGTTACACGTTCCTGTGATGCTTCAAAATTTGGATTTGGTGTAGTTATTCTACAAGAAGATCAACCTGTTGCCTATGCATTGAGAACTCTGACCCAAACTGAGATGCTTTATGCCCAGATTGAGAAAGATTATGTTTATGGTAGACCTATCCAGATCGAAACAGACCACCAATCATTAGTCACTATCTTGAGAAAGCCAATGCATTCAGCTCCAGCCAAACTGCAACGTATGATGCTGAGATTGCAAAAAGTACAATTTCAGTCTTGTCTTCAAGAAAGGCAAACTTCTTTATCTTGCTGATACATTATCCAGATCGCCCGGAAATACCACAGAACAACACGAGAATGAGAACCTTGATTTTGAAGTCATGGAAATGAGAAATTTTTCTTCTACATGTCTTGGATGAGCTGAGAGATCACACAGCCACAGATCCAGTTTTAAAGAGGCTCAGCCACTTTATCAGTCAAGGATGGCTGTCAAAGCAATCTAGTTTACCTCAAGAAATGCAAACTTATTTTCCGTACAAAGATGAGATTTTGTCTGATAAAGGTATCATTATGAAAGGTCTGAAAGCAATTGTTTCAAAGTCCTTGCAACCAAAATACATTACTATCTTGCACTGCAGTCACCCAGGAACCAAATCTACCAAAAGAAGGGTGAGAAGATTAGTATTTTGGCCTTTTATGACACAAGACATTGAAAGATCACTTTTATCTTGTTCAGTGTGTAATAGTACAAAGCCACATCAACAGAAGGAGCCACTTCAGCTTAACCAGATACTAGAACTACCTTGGTCGACAGTAGCCACTGATATTTTTGAGTGGAATGGTCAACATTATTTGGTGTTACAAAAGTAGGAATGAGAGAGCAAATTGACCCCAAACACTCCACTAATTACAGAAAACCTGGGTGAAGAGAGTCCACAAGCCACGGGTAAAAATCAGTCCTCTTTCTTCACCAAAAAAAACACATTAACGCTTTGATGTAATACATGTTTTTGTCTACTACCAGCAGACTTCATCAGATGAACAAAAATCAATTGTAGAGAACCTTGTTAAATACCATGTACAAATGTAAAAACACCAATGAAAAACATCATTCAATTAACTCATCATAAACAAATCACTCATGATAAAAGTCATAATATATATATATATATATATATATATATATATATATATATATATATATAAAACTTACAAATACCTTAATTCAAGACTATGTAAAGGTATTGTAAAGCACTCCACATTATTAATGCTTATAAAATACTTAAACTCTTTTACAAAAACTATTAAAATTGTATATATATATATATATATATATATATATATATATATATATATTTATTTCTATAAATAAAATGGTACAAGTATTTCAATACCACCATCTACTGGTTAAACGTTAAACCACACCGTCCTAACTGATGAATACTAAACCTTGCTTGTAGCCTAATTTATCAAAAATTAAAACAGATCATAATAATGCAACCTAGAAAAAAATTTTATTTTTTTATATACAAGAACTAAAGAGTAACCAATGTGTTGAAAAAAAGTTCTTTACAACTTAGCTGCCCTAAGTTTAAGCAAAGGGGCATAAAGATGTTGTAATTTAGCCCAGGGTACCTCCCTGCATCTAGGGTCACCTGCCAGAACAATTCCCTATATTCTAGGAGGGTTTCCCATGGGCCACCCGTGATGTCAAAGGGGACACTTTATAATACAAAAAATCTTGCTTGGGTGCATGTTGTGGTATGTTTAAACAGAGCATTCTTATCATTGGAGCTTCTAATGTCGTAATGGTGCTCATAAATACACTTTTTCAACTTTCGCTCCATTTGACTTATATAGAATGCTCCACACCACTCACAAATGGCAAGATAAACCACCCTCAAAGTGTTGCAGTTATTGCAGGAGGATCCTAAAATGGCCACAAACATTAAGATAACAAATGTATCAGCAGAATAAAACACATGCGAGATGCAGAAGAGGTGCATTTTAACATATTACTTTTATTGCTTACCACATTTCATTGAGAAGTCTAGGATTGTACATTTTGATGTTTGTGCAGCATTTCACACATATTGTACTCTTGTACATGGCAACTGATTTCTAACACTGAGCTCCTAGTGGTTTCACTGGAAAATATATAGCCCTGACCTGTGTACTATTTCATGTCAGATATGAAAGCATAGGCTTAAATATAGAACTGACTACAAAATGGATGAAAAGTTATACAGCAGTGAAATAAATGACCAGAATGACAATGAATGGTTGCCTCCATCTTCTTTTATTAGAAACATGTCTTCAGTTATGCATTCTTGCTGCCCCTCCTGTCAGTTATCCAGAAGACCAGACACCTGGTAAATTAATAGAATGAGAGTGCTTCATATGTGGAAATAGTTAAACCCCATAGAGTATAAAATAAAAAAAAATCATGCAGTGAAAATTGATGTCTTAGGATTCATACAATAAAACAGTTTGACACATGAACATGTAAATAACAAATGAAAAAAAAAGTGTTTGATCTGTAAGGCAGAATGTTATAATGTTGATGTTGCCAGATTTACTGCATAGTTTTATTCTTTCATTGTATGGATATGTATCTTTTTACTTATTTATTGCATTATCATCTTAAGTAGAAAAAAGAAATATAGACAGACTAGGGATTTAATATGCAGTGTTGTAGCAATGATGGGACAAATGGGGTAGCTGACCTAGGTGTCAAATTGCAGGGGGAGTGTCATATGTTTAGAAAATGTGTGACAGTCTACAAGCTGTC
>NC_056725.1:1831749790-1831764790 GCF_019279795.1 Protopterus annectens
CCATCTCCCCTTGAAGGCCTGGCTGCTCTGGTCATAGCTATCATTTATTTTGATATTTAATTTTCATAATTGGACATCCCTTTAGAAGGGCATGAAGACACTCTGATTGGTGGCAGTATTACTGTATTACTTTGGAGAAGGGGCACAGCTGGAAATCTGTCAGGCTTTCCCAGAACTGTTTGGATGTGTGAGATTTAAATTTACTTTGAGTGCGAGTGTATCAGAGGTCTTAAACTGGGATACATTGCTCTGAAGTGTGTAATAAGGAGTTACATTGGGGTGGACAGAGGTATATAATCCAAGCCCAGGAAAATAGAGCATGTTCCTGTTGTGCTCTTAGGGGAAAATTGTGAACTATTACTTCTGTATAAGTGACAGTCTGACATTGGAGTCAGTAGTGAGGATTGAAGCTGCTTAGTTACTGACCCAGGATAGTGAGGGATGTCACATTAACTGTTGGTAGTCCGGTCGGGTATTGGCTGGATGTCACATTTATTGGTGCCAGAGGTGTGGGATTTTTAATTGGATTTCAGTAGCCTATGAGTAGTTCTCATTAAGGTGTGCACTCCTGAGAGCCACAAGGTAAACATTCAGAATTTCAATCCACCACAGTTTTATTTATTTTTATTAGTCAGATAGTAAGGGATAGCAGACAAGGATGTCAGCAGAAGATTTTAGCAAGCTGACAAAGATCCATTTGGCTAAGGAGTGTGAATCCAGAGGATTGGTGCATGCCAACCTGACCAAGGAAGCAATGATTTCAGCCTTGGTTGCAGCTACAGCTCAGATAAGCCATTCGGAGGATATCCAGTTTGGTGTTGGTGATCTGCAGCCTGCCGAAATGGGACATTCCACCTTTTCTTCAGAGGACCGGAAAATCCATCTGGAATTAGTGAGACTGTGCCTGGAGGCCAAACATCTAGAGACTGAGGAGAGACTGTGCCTGGAGACCCAAGTTTTAGAAGATGAGGGGAAGCAGTGCCAATACGATCTGCAGACCAACTGGTTGGAGACTGAAGAGAGACTGGGGCTTTTAGAAGCCAAGGACAACAAGACACAATGTGAGAAGAATGAAAGACAGCAGTGGCATGAAGTGGAGCTTCTTACCCAACTGAGAGGGTCATGGAAGTAATGGGGAAGGGAATAACCAGACCCCAAAATCCATACAGGTCAGTAAACTTTTTCCTCAGTACAGGGATGGGAATGACTTTGATAATTGTATTCATATCCTTGACATGG
The DNA here is from genome assembly GCF_019279795.1 of Protopterus annectens. Taxonomy (NCBI): domain Eukaryota; kingdom Metazoa; phylum Chordata; order Ceratodontiformes; family Protopteridae; genus Protopterus; species Protopterus annectens. Next base: position 1,831,751,030 of record NC_056725.1, read on the forward strand.
TATGTGGACAATATGATGTTGACCATGAGCTCTGGGTTCAGCTGCTGACTCCCTTACTCCATGGTAAAGCTGTTCAGGCTGTAGCAAAGTTAAATGATGCAGATTGTTTGAATTATGATAAAATGCAATGTTGCTTGCTTGACTGTTTCAACTTATACCTGAAGCTTATAGAAAAAGTTTGTGAATATAGACGCAAGGCAGATGAAAGTGTATGTGATTATATTGCTAAGTTAAGTTAAGTACTTACTTTCACAAATGGGTGAGTGGGTGTCAGGTCACCACTTTTGAGTGACTAATAGACCTTTCGGTGAGGGAACAAGACCTCAGTACTTTGCCTGATGACATGAGAGTCTGGTTAGCAGACCATGAGTGCAACTCTGTAGGGGAGTTGGGGAGAAAAGGGGATCTCTACTTGGGAAGCAGAACACCACTGCATAGGAGAGGGATATACAGTGCTGTACATGGACATAAGGGAACCCATGGGGGGCAGTCTAAACCACTCCAACAGAGTACACCAGTAACAGGGGAAACTACTGATCCAAGTGCATGGTTAGTGATTAGATGTTTCAAGTGTAACCAGAGGGGCCATATAGCAGTCAAATGTCCATCAAGGCAAGGTAAAATGTGAAGGAGCCAGCAAGTGGTGATGACAAACTGCCAATGGTATGTTTTTAGAAATAACTTGTGTGCTGGATTATCACCAAAATGTATATCCTGTCTTAGTAGATGGTAAACAGGTAACTGCTAAGAAGGACACAGCTTCTGATATAACCATTGTGAGGCCTGCAGTGGTTAGAGAAGAGCAGTACTTGCTTGGGCAGTCCATTCCAGTCAGAGTGTTGGGATGCACCCCATTCAAATACCTTTTGCTAGGGTTCATTTTTGACTTGGAGGGTGGAAGAATAAGCAATTAAATAGCTGTGTTCGAGGATATTCCTGCAGATGTCCTGATAGGGAATGACTCTGATGATGCAATTCCTTGTGTACATGCAGTGACACACAGTCAGGCTTGGAGAACGGCATGTAGGTCCGGTAGCCTGAGAGAGACCCAGAAAGATCTCATACCAGAAGCTGGGGCTGGTGTGGTGGCTGTTTCAGAGAAGGTGCTATCTGGTAGCAGTAAGTCTGAAAATAAACCACAGCTGCTGGGAGGTACTGATATTCCCTTGGACACAGTGACTGTGAGGATGGAGGTGAGATGTGATACCCAGAGTGACAGTGAGGCACAGCTGTCAGAAGTTATTAAGCTTCCTGTGTAAAGAGAACTTGTGTTTGAGAATATTCCTACAGATGTCCTGATGGGGAATGACTGTGATGATGCAGTGCCTTGTGTGCATGCAGTGACACATAGTGAGGCTGGGAGACAGGCATGTAGATCCAGTAGTCTGGGAGAGAACCAGACAGATATCATACCTGAAGCTGGGACTGATGTGGTGGCTGTTTCAGAGAAGGATCTATCCTGTAGTAGTAAGTCTGAAAGTGAGCCGCAGCTGCTGAGAGGTACTGATTTTCTCTCGAACACAGTGACTGCAAGGGTGGAGGTGGGTGATAGTAGTCAGATTGACAGTGAGGTACAGCTGTCTGAAGATACTAGGCTTCCTGTGGAAGGGAAGCTTGGGATGGTCACAAATGTAGAGTTGAGACAGACTCAACTTATGGACTCTACATTACAAAGCTTGAGGGAGACGGTTAAGGAAGCACCTGAGGATCAAGGAAGAGGAGCGTCTGTATACGGGAAAAAAGGTTTGCTGTATAAAGACTGGACTCCTAAGGAAGGGCTGGAAGGTGAGGTAGTATGGCTGTTGGTAGAGCCTAGAGCCTACCATCTGCCATGTCTAGCTATAGTCCCTAATATTCCTTTTGCAGGTGATATTGATGTACAAAAGGTGGCAAGTGCTTTGCTAGAAATTTTCATCAGAGTAAGTTTTCCATGGGGAATATTGACTGACCAAGGTGCCAACTTTATCTGAGGCCTGCTGACTTGATTGTGGAAGTGTCGTGGGGTGAAACATCTAAAGACCATCCCCAACCATCCCCAGACTAATGGTTTTGTGGAGAGGTTAAACTCTGCATTGAAGACTATGCTAAGGGCATTTGCAGACCAACATGTGAGGGAGGTCTTGGATAGATTAAGTATTTATTTTATTGTTTTATTTATTTGCAGTTGGTTAACCAGGATAGTCCATTGGGCCAAAAGAACCTGTTTTCAATGGAGTCCTGGGGAGAAAAGCTCCACACACAGATTACACAAATATTACAGTGATTTACATTTTAACAATTTCTGGTTATAAGACAGAACAAAAAATACTGAGGTTACAATCAAAAATAAGATTTTTGTTTTAGGAGAACAGTGCTCTAGTAGGATTAAAAATAAGTAGCTAGATGCAGTAGGCATAGAATTTGCTAGATGCAAATAAGAAGTTGTTTACTAGATGCAAATATGAATTTGCTATCTGGAATTTATGAGATAGAAGACTGGAGGAAGTGGGGAATAGGTTATGAGGGGTGGGAGCAGGAGCATTCCCATGTGGATGTTAGATGTGAGTGGAGCAATTTTTTAAAGGATGGAAGGCTAGTGATGGTACGAATGGAGGGAGGGAGGGAGTTCCATAGGCGTGCTAGGGAAAAGGACAGGAGGTTTTGTCCTGGGGGGCAAAGGGGTCTGTAAACTTCTATTAGATTTTGATTGGTAGATCTGAGTAGTCTTTGTGTGTGGTGCATTTTAAAGGTAGTGGAGAGGGAGGGACAGAGGGATGGCTGGAAAATGAGTTTGTGTGCATAGGTGAGCTGAGTATAGGAGAGGTAGTTGGGAAGCTCTAGCGAGTTTAGTTTGTGGAGAGGTGCACAGTGATGGGTTGATGATTTATTGCTAGTGGCGAAACTGGCTATTTTATTATAACAAGAGGACAGTTTTGTTTTGAGAGATGATTGTAGGTTTGTTAAAAGAGGGGCAACATAAAGAAGGGAGGGTAAGAGAAATGTAGTAAGGAGAGTGAGCTTAGTAGCTGAAGTGAGGTATTGATTGTGTCGGTAGAGCATGCCAAGTTTTTGGTGTTTTTTTTATGTTTAGTAGTAGATGGGAATCGAATTTAAGCTTGTCATTGATTTGGACTCTTAGTAGTTTGGTTTCAGATAACAGTTCAAGAGGTGTATTATTTTGGCTGGTGATGGAGAATAGTTTTCTATCAAAGGTATTGGTTTTAGAGGGGGTAAATATCATACGTTTTGTTTTCCAGAGTTGTGGAACAAGACCTTCTTGGATAGAGTGGTTGATTAGGATACTGATTGGGAGGGCAATGGCTTCGGCAGCTATGCTGAGGAAGTATGAGGGAATGTTATCAGGGGCATTGGTGCATGGTTTTAGCTTCTGCAGGAGTTTTTTATGGTAGAAGTAGGGATAGGTTTAATGGAGAATGGAGGGGGTTGAGAGGATGGGGAATGAGAGAATGAAGATGGACGGGGTGATGGGAGAGGAGAAGTGGAAGTAGGAGGTGGATTTTATTAGAGAAAGAAGAGGTTAGTTTGGAAATGGTGTATGAAAAAAGAGTTGACTTGGGTGGCAAGATCAATGTCGTGTACATTTGGGCAAGGGATTGGGTTTTCAGTTGTAGCAGGTTTTAAGAGGGTAGTTATACCTTTCCAGAATTTTTGTAGTTTGGTTTTATGGTTGCTTTGAAGTAAGGAGAAGTAGATTTGACGGTCTGCTGTGATAAGCTTTTTAAATGAGTTATGAAGAGTTTTGTACTCATTGAGGGTAGAGGTAGATTTGTTCCTTTGTAACGTGCCCAGGCTTTGTCTCTAAGTCGCATGGTAGTTAGTGTGTTTTTTGTTAGCCAGGAGCTGGTTTTGTTTTTTATTCTTTTGGGTTTTAAGGGAGCAAGAGTATCTAGAAGATTTAGGAAAGTAGCATTAAAGTGTGCGATTGCAATTTCCAGGGGTAAAGTTTTTAGGGGGTACCAGTTAAGTGATTTTAGGGAGTCAGAGAAGGCTTCTGGGTTGAAGTTTCTTTGGCATCGGGTACTGATGTAATTATGAGTAACTTGTAAGGAAGAACAAAAAAGAAAATCAGCAGCAAAAAAGTATCAGCCACTGCCGATGAGATAGAAAGGTAAGCAGGTATAGTAGATGTAAAAACCAGATAAGGAGAAATAATTTTCATCAATGAAAATGATGTTTCAATTTAATTATTGTATGTTGTACATGGGGTAAAACTACCAGAAAATACTGGCTCTTAAGCTATTTAGTCAGCTTCATAGGAGAGAAGCCAAAGTAAGATTAAAGTTGTGCTGTCTTTTGGTTGGTAGGTGCTGCCACCTAGTGGTAAAAATGAAGAAAGCAGGCAGGAAAGGTGTGCGGGTCACCTAAACTTTCACTGTGAAAATATCTTGGACAAAGTTGACCTGGGAGGGGAGAGTATTTTCGTTTAGTCCGCGGCAGGCTGCTGAATCGCTTACATGGGAAGTTAGACAAAAGTATATGAGTTACTAAGTAGGTAGTTACAGAGACAGTAGTTGGTTTAAGGCTACCTACATTCACAAAGTTTACTTTAGGGCAGTCTTCACATTAGTTCTATTACTCAATCTAGCTGGCAAGCTCCAGGGAAATGTCAGAGGTATTGCAGGAGGTATTCCTTTTTGTTTTTGAGGTAGGGAGAGAGCTTCTGGAGTGAGGAACTGTAAAATGAGAGGAGAGACAATCTAGGTTAGGTTCTTTAAAAGGTTAAAGTTGCAGGTAAAAAGAGGAAAGAGTACAAGGGGAATATTCAGTAGAGAAGGAATAGTATGCAAGTAATTTAGTAGGTAAATACAGAGCTCAAGAGATAGATGTAGAAGTAATATAGTAGGTAGATAGAGAGCTCAAGGGATAGACATAGAAGGAGGGAAAATATAGAGGGAAAGTGGTGTAAGAGAATAGTAGTAAATGGCAGCAAAAGTACAGTTATTGGATAGTGCCAATTAGGTAAGTTATGATACAGGGTTAAAAACTCAATTACTCTACAAAAACCAACTCTACTACAGTACCCCAGCCTGGAAAAAGGATAGGGGGATTAACAGAAGTAGCTAACTAACAATCAGAGAAATATTACAGGCAGATATAGCACTAATAAAGCAAGTACAGCCAGATAATGCACTTAAAAAAGTGATTTAAATGGCAATGCAGAGTACCTTATAAATAGAGCTTAACTTAGAGAAAACTAGAACATTATATTCTGCCAAGGCTGTCTAAACATTAATAATAGCATAGATATATCCAAGCAGAGTCGTAAGCACTACCTAGAAGTATCAAAAAGTCTTAAGCACTACCTAGAAGTATCAAAAAAGATATCTGTACAAGGCTATGTCTTCTCCATCTGCTAGGCAGATAGACCACTTAATCAAGCAGTTACAGGCAGATAAAGCAGTTAGAAAAAAAAGCAATTAAGATGGAAATGCACAGCACCTTAAAATTAAAACATAGCGTAACAGAGAAAAAAAACTAGAACATTGTATTATGCCAAGGCTGCCTAAGCATTAATAATAGTGTAGATATACCCAGGCGGAGCCATATGCCCTACCTAAGAGTATCATAAAAAGGATTCTGAAGGAGGCTGTGTCTTTACTCACTGCTCTATTATGGTATCTGTTATGGCATGGCAGAATGTGAGAAGGAGAGAAAAAGAAAGCCTTTTTCCAACAGTCAGTAGACCTTATATGGTGGTCGAGCACTAATAATCCTTTTTAGATAAATAGTTTAGAATACAGGCCAGATGGATGATTTGTGAGCAAGTACTACTCCACTCAGCATGTGTAAAGATTTGCACATGTGCTACAACCCACTTTGGTGGCGTTCGTAACTTGTTCAGCATAGTTAGCTTGCAACGTTAAGGAAAAAGCCTCAATGGGGTTCACACAGTGATTAAATTACCATTTTGGGGATAGACAGTGTAGGCAAGCCTAATCTGCAATACCACAGGAAAGTGGACAAACACCAGGCACTGGGAAAGTCCCTTTTGCTGTAAGACTACAATAATATGGTGCAATGAAGCCCACGTGCAGTGAGTTAAACAATATCTGGGAGAGAGAACAAAGCAGAACCTTCATTTTACATTAATTTAGCCCTGTTTCATTGTGACATCTTTCAATTGGCGTGCAATGCAAGCAAGCCTAATCTGTAATGCCCTAGGGAAGTGGACAAACACCAGGCACCGCGAAAGTCCCTTTTGCTGTAGGGCAGGATTAACCATTAAACCCAGTAAGTGTCAAGTGGGTATGGCAGAGGCCACTTACTTAGGACACAGATTGGGAAGTGGCGATATTAGGCCAGAACCTGTCAAGGTGAAAGCGATCCAAGCGTGGCCAGTTCCTGTGACTATGAAACAAGTGAGAGCATTTTAAGGGAGAGCAGGGTACTATAGGAAATATGTGCCCAATTAAAATACCATAGCTGTACCCCTTACAGACCTAACTAGGAAGAATAAACCAGACAAGCTAGTGTGGATCACAGGTTATGAGCAGACATTCCAAAAAAATAAAGAGATTTTGGGAGGGCCCCCCTGTGTTATCCAGCCCAGATTACAATAAAGAATTTATTGTACAGGTATATGCTTCAAATTATGGAGTGGGGGCTGTGCTCAGCCAAGTTTCTTCAGAAGGAGAATAACACTGCAGTGAGGTTAACAATGCCCAGGTGATATTCCCAGGTAGACTGATTTTTCTCAAGCATCAGTTTTCCAGGGTCACTTGAAATTCATGCTTGAGTCATAAGGGGGGAGAAATATGAAGAAAACAAAAACACTGTCATCTGTGTTAGCATGTCTTTCAGGAGGTTTGTGTATATTCTGGATTAAGTTGTATGGTGTGCCAGCATGTCTGCATGTGAAAATGTAAATATGTTTTAAAATGTTGAGTATTTCCCTATTTATACAGAGTATTTAGAGAATCTGTCAGTATTTTGATGCATTTCTAGTTGTGCATGATTGAGAGTGACATTCTAAAGTACTGTGGAGAATCAGCTGAACAGTGCGTGATGTCATTAGAATGTTCCTAGTTGCTAAGTGATTATTTAAACAACTGATTGACAGAAAAGGAACTTTTTCAAACAGCTGTTATTTTTTTTAAAATAAGACAGTTGAGATTGCAGTTTGTCAAGTATTGAGCAGTTTTGTGAAGAACCGCAGTTTGTGAAGAGCAGATGTTAGTGAAGAGTTGCAGTCAGTGGACACACAGAAAAGAGAACTCACCAAAAACTGTAAGCTTGCCTTTGCCTTGCTGTTATGTGTTAGATTGCATTAGGGATAGTGTTCTTTAGTTAGATTAGGAAAGCTTACTTTTAAGAGAATTTTTCTAGAATAATGGACTCCTATCCTACAGTTTAATTTTACATTTTTTGTGATTAAAATCTGGTGTTTATTGAAAGATATTGATTTACATTCTTATAATCGTTTTACTTATTATTAAATGTTTTTCATTACTTTACATTGTGGCTGGAAATCAGTGTTTTTTGTTAGATACTAGAGAGTGTTTATACCTATTTGATACTCCCCAGGTCCCCTCAAAGGCCTGGCTGCTCTGGTCATAGCTATCATTTATTTTGATATTTAATTTTTATAATTGGACACCCCTTTAGAAGGGCATGAAGATGCTCTGATTGGTGGCAGTATTACCAGATTACTTTGGGGAAGTGACACAGCTAGAAATCTGTGTCAGGTTTTCCCAGAATTGTTTGGATGTGTGAGATTTAAATTTACTTTGAGTGTGAGTATATTAGAGGTCTTAAACTGGGACACATTGCTCTGAAGTGTGTAATAAGGAGTCACATTAGAGGTGGACAGAGGCATATAGTCCAAGCCCAGGTTATAGAGCATGTTCCTGTTGTATTCTTAGGGGAAAATTGAGAAATATTACTTTTGTTTAAGTGACAGTTTGACATTGGAGTCAATAGTGAGGACTGAAGCTCCTTAGTTACTGACCAAGGACAGTGAAGAAAGTCACATTAATTATTGGCAGTCTGGTGGGGTATAGCCAGACCAGGTAAAGCAATGTTGCAGATTGCCTCAGTGATTCTCCCCAGTTTATGGACTTGTGATAGCCAGAAGTGTATTACTTCCAAAACCTGATTACAGATTTTCAGATACTACACTGCATTCAACAGAAGCATCCAGATACTTCATACAATAGCCCTTTAATGTCACACATTTTTTAACTTTTCTGATTTTATTTTGTGTTCATTGCAATAACACTATTACTTACTATAGTGATAATGTGTTTTCTTTTGTTGAACTGTTTCCTAGCTGAAATTGTCAAGACAGACCTTCTCTTGACATTCTGTAACTTATTTTTCTGTGTACATCTGCTCCCTCCCCGATGTCACGTTAGGTAGCAGTGCCAGAGTTGGGCCCGAAATATTAAAGTGTGACAGCTATCACTATAAAACAACCCAGTCCTGAAAATCATTTTTCACTTACTTATAACAGAAAAAAAAAGAAAAATGTTCACAAATCATGAAACATTTATGGCAAAACCACTAAAGGATGCATTGCAACAATAAAACAACCATGAAGGTAAGAACAGTGACAAATAAATTTAAGCTAATAATTACATTTATTATTGTGAACTTCTATATAATCTGTAATGGATGCTTATGACCAGCTGACTGTCTTTTATGTTGGACATGCTCATTTTCAAAATATTTAAATTGCACAGTAGCCCAACACTAAAATCACAGCTAATAATCAGAGAACTTAATTACTTTCGTTTTTTGACAGCCAACTGCATTAAACTTAGTAAGGCCTTACTATGTCTAAGCAATTTCATATCCTGTATCCCATCTCAAAAGAATAATTTCCTTAATTACAACCATTTACTCTGTGACATCCCAGCACTGGCCCAGTAATTAAGGAGCCTCAGTCCTCATCACTGGCAACAGTGGGGAGCATACACACTGGGAGGATGACAAGTACACACACAGTAAAGTGCAATTTCTCTTAAGAGCACACAGAGATCAGTCAGTCTGGGGCTGGTTTCTCCTCTTTCCTCCAAATCCCCATTAAGACTCTCTACTGGCTCAGCTATAGAGTCGAGTCCTTATCCAAGATTCCAAGCAAAGTTGTCTAACATTCTCTCTGTCCAGCCAGTGCTTCGTGTCCCTGCCCAAGTAGCTGGCACACACACACTTTGAGATTTGTTTTGCACACACACACACACACACACACACACACACACACACACACACACACACACACACACACACACACACACACACACACACACACACACACACACACACACCAATACCTGGGAAAAGCTGCCACAGGTTTACTAGCTATGCCCCCTTCTGCCCAGACTATAAGGTAGTTACCACTGCCATCAGAACCCCCTTATCAGCTTCTTTAAGGTAGTTAACAAAGGGTGTCCAATCCTACTGAATAATGTTACTATAAATCCAAATGGTAGCCTAACCAAGAGTAAGGCTATTTAGGAGTGGCTTTTACAGTGTCACCATATAGATATACAAGTACTCTAAGAGCTTAAATATGTCTCACAGATATCAGCCACAATGATAGGTTTAAATATATTTAATGATAAATAATAAAAAACAAGACAATATTCAGTAAGTAATCAGTTACATCAGAGTTCAAAATCACAGGAAATATTTAAAAAAACATTGCAGGACAGTCTCAAATAAATAAAGAAAACATCAAAGCCAGTGGTTCCCAAACATTTTCAGTTCTTGGCTTCCTTGTTGAATCCAGGTTTTCCCAAGGTACCCCCTCCCCTGTCAAATTCTAACTAGTCTGTATATGTTATTCAATAACTTTAATAACCCTATACGAAGTTTACTTATAAATAACTATAAGGTGTTTGCTATACAACTACTATATACAAGCCATCTATTCCAAAAAGTAAGAAAATTATCTTCCTTAGGGCCCTCTGGTATGACTTTTAAAGGCTAGTTACCGAATCCTAAAAAGCACATGATGACCAGAACAATAAGCCTATGGGGAAGCCTTGATGAATCACATATGGCCCACATTTTAGAACCACCATTTTTGCTTTTCTTGGAAGACAATGAAGAAGCGATAGATGGGATAGAATCTTCTTCATCTTCCAGCCTCACTGCCAGCCATACCACTTAGTTTGGAATAATTTCCTCAGAGAACAGATCATGTGAACAGCTTACTAAAACATTAATTTCCTGAACTTCTAAACAGAACAATGCTACTCCATGTACCACATTCCTATGTGCCCCCTTGTCCATAAACACTGTTTAATTCATACATTTATCTTTGTAATAAGTACAAAGGTATTGAAAATAATATATAGTGTGATTAGCTCATTTGCAAGGTTGTGTAAAGGATCATTTTCAGCCATGATCGCACAGGCACAAAGTAGTTGTTCACCATTCACTTATTCACACTTGGTAACACTAGATTGACTGTTCAGGTATCTATACTTAGCACAGGGCAACTATCAGCTCACAACGGTACAGCAGATCAACGTGTTAAACAGAAATTTTAAAGGAAATTAAGCAAAATACAGTTGGCTAAAATTATAACGTGCTTTACGTCCTTCCTGAGCACCTCTGTCTTAAGCAGTCAACTAATATGAAAATGAGAATAAAGCAATTCCTTGCATTTGTTAAAACTCCAAAACTAGGGGGAAAATACAACGTTCAGACTCGGTCCCAATACGAGGCCCATAACCTTATTGTATCCTCTAAAATAATTTCTTATTTTTATAGAACATCATTTAAATTTGTGCCTATAAAGCATGCCGAGATTTACTTCTACTCTCCAAGTGTTTTTATTTATTTATTTCCTTCCTTTCAACAAACTGTCCCTCGCAACTCTTTAAAAGGTTTCTTGGAAAATAATGTCATGAAATATGACCACATAACAGCAAGCTACCAAGCAAGTTTCACATGCCTCTTACCTGATACTCTACTCCCATGCTGGTATTACAGGCCACTGTCTGAAAGAAACATTCCTTCTGGCCAGCAGGAAGTATAAAGGTGAGTTTTGTGTCTTTGACCTGGAAGAAGGTGAAGCCCGTCCCAATATAAAAAGAGAAGAAAAACAGCAAAGTCTTAACATATACCATGTTCCACACTAGTAATAACAGCAGCAAAGAACTTGAGAACTCCTGAAAAGCAACCATGACCAGGGGGGAAGAATCAATCAGGAAACTTTCTCTCACATGCCGATTGTCTGTTGGGCTCTGATTCAGTGACACATATTTCAGCCAATGAAAAATGAGGCCATGTGCAACTCTCCCCAGATTATGTACATGCATGCAAGTAGAGAAGAATGTTTTAGTGGGATGGCTTTTGGAGGATGGTTTGGTCCAATCCAGATTGGTTTTGAAGCAACTCCTTTAAATAAATATATTTACTATTGATATACCCACCAGGCACCAACATGTTTGTCTTGATGAAATTTAAGATGGTGGTTATACCAGTCCTGGGAGTATATATTGCTGTGGCTTAACAGCAAAAGCCAAGTTAAAAATAACAAAAAGTTGTTTATTCTGTATGCAAACTTAACTGGAAGTGAAAATGGACTGCTATAATTTTGTCTGTAGCTGCATGGTCAACAAAACAGAGATCTATGAGGCAATCTACAAATAAAACAGAAAACCAGGTTTACAGGGGCATACCCCTTCTATAGCTATGTGCAGCCACAAATTAAAGCGTAAACTAATAGTTTGCGGTTTATTTTGCGGCTAAGCTTATTAGTTCGCGCCACCCATGTGAGGAAGCCATGGCTCCCCAGGGTGCCATGGCACACACTTTGGGAACCTGTGATCTAAGCTATACTTAACTACATTCCTATCTGAATCTAAAAGAGTTACTATGCCCTAGAAACTTACAACAAGGCACTTGAAGAAGGTGGTGATGAGTGGATGTTCTTGTTAGGTCAAAGACAAACTACAAAATGCATAGCATCTCCCTGAGAGAGTTCTTAAATTAATATCAAATATTACTGCTGGGTTAGCTTGGATGACATCACTTTTTGTCACCTGAATTCAGTTCCCACGTTAAACCCCATTTGTCAGAGACTAACATAATTTAGTATCTCCCTATGAAAAATACATATCTCTCAGATCTTTGCAGATCGTGGAAGTCATAAAACAATAAAACACTTCTACATCTCAAACCTAGTAATTACTTCTCTTTCAAGACAATACAAAAACTTCCAGCTTTAGACATTGTGTCTGCTACTGCAATGAAACTGAGAGATAACATATTTTGTCTATGACCCTGCTATAATGTAATTTAACCTCAACTATGCTTAAGTTTTGCAAGCTAATCTCCTGTTAAAATACATACATCTAAACAATTACAATAGTGTATAAAAATATCTCTTCAGCACACGTGTCTATGCAATAAGACATGCAGTTCTAATATAGTGGCAACACAAGCAATTCCATCCTGGTGATATTCACAAATGGCATATAACTATTTACAAAATACCAGATAACTGGGCTGGCAATATCTCCTTCTGTCACACGTCTATATAAATCATATTAATATTCACAATGACATAGAATTATTTACAAAATTCCCGATAGCTGGGCTGGCAGTGTGACATGCTCCCCCAGCATTTTTAAAATATGCTAACTCATTACACTCCAGAAAGTATGTTGCCAATTACCTCTCTCTCTCTCCCCTCTCTTATCCACTAATCCTTTAGCATTTGCTATCTATTTAAGAAAAAAATATTGGAAGTCTACTTAGGGTATAAAATACCTGCGCTCTTCTTAGGGTATAAAATACCTGTGCAGATTCTTCCAAGTAAAAATTCTAAACCTTCTATACTTTGTTTGCATACTGAGCAGCCATACAGATACGCTCCATTGTTCTTCATAAATTGCCATTCCAGTCTCTCTTCCCAATGTTTTCTAAACCTCTCTGACTGAATCTTATAGTCATAATGCAATATTTATATGTTCTATTAATTGCCATTTTCTTTTAAGTAGTTTCTGTTCTTGACACGTTTAAAGACTCTATCAGAACTGGTCTTTTACTTAACACTTGCCTATCCCTTTCTCCTTCCCTATTAAGTTGGAGAAAAGGATATGAGTTCCTCCTCCAGAATATGGACAGTTGAGAGGTATTGTTCAGTCTGTGACCCCTGAGAATAATGCCCAGATTAAGAAATGGATAAACAGAGCTTCTTAGGACAGTAATGGCTGTCATGGACACTGTAGTAAGATGTTGAGTTTTTGGTGGCTGTTGTCAGTTACCACTGAGAATTAAGGCTATCAGCTTTGAACAAGCTGTTTCCTGTAATTCAGGGTATCTCTACCACAGACCAAGTTTTTGGTAAGACTAATGCATCTGAGAAAAACTGACAGACCATTATTTGCTGTGGCATTGTGCTAGCATCAGGTAGACCTGCTCACACTGTAAAATATAATATGTATGAATGCACTGTTTCTATACCAATAGTTTCTTTGATGTGCTTAAAGCATTTGTGCAAAAAAATAAATAAATAAATAAAATGATGGAAAAGCATTTACCATTACCATGGCTAAAGTTTAGCACAGCCTAATCATAAGGCTCTGCATATGAAGGATCAAGGCATAGTCAATCAAAAATGTACCCTGATCTCAAAAGATTGAGAACATGCTTCACCTACTTAAATAATACTAAAATAAGTGTTTTTTTCATGTGTCCTTTTCCATACCCTCCCGAAACTAAAATACACTAACTCCATAGTTACACACCTTGAAGAAAAGTTAATACTCCCAAGTAGTTGCATTCTTGCACTAGCAATCCACC
>NC_056725.1:1831769790-1831792290 GCF_019279795.1 Protopterus annectens
ATACAGATAGACAGTCTAGCTACAAATATTACACACAATGTAACACTGTAAGCACAGTTATAAGAACTGAAAAAAATGTGGTTAAAAGTAAGAGTGTCTGGGGAACAAAAACATTTTACAAATTATGGCAGCATGTATGAAGTATAGAAAGATGTTTCAAAGTACAACAGCATACGTTAAATGATGAAGTAAATCCATAAAATGATAAAGACTACTTTTCTATAAATGCTATGTACATTATGAACAGAACCTCAAATCCAGAAAACCAGCATATATTAAGCACTTTCATTCATTTATTACTCACAACTTCTTCAGAATACTAATATATCCACACCAGTTTCCTTAAATAACATTTATCTTAAAATAGGGCAAAATCTATCCTTTCTCTTTTCCAAAATTCCTTTTTTTAGACTTCCTAAGTTTATCTTCCAGATATTCTCTGTCAATAAATAACTGAGTTAAAACCATTTATTTTATAAAATCTTGCTCTTCACTCACCAGACTAATGAGCTTGATCAGCTGACCTCTGACTATGTTCATTTTCATCAGTACACTTATTGACTAGTGTAGTCTGCATAATTGTTGAGAAGAGTCTTTTTATTACTGCAAAATATATGGCTTCAAACATCCATCTTGATGTTAATATCTCCCATGAAATTATAGTTTCTCCTATATTAGTAACTGTAGATTTCAAAAAAAGGTGTACTTTTATTTGTCACTAAGTAGTGTTTCAATTTTTTTCTAGTTCCATTCGATAAGAAAACCAAGTCATGTGCAAATCTCTTGTACAATGTAGCTAAAGAGAATAAGGCATACTATTTAAAGTGCCTTTTCTCCCAGCACGTTATCACAAAGTCGGCAAATAATGGTCCCTCGGTGACACCCATGGACAATCCTCTAATTTGTTGATAAATGCTGTCAAATTTAAAAAGTTAGAAAGCACTAAAAACTAGAAAAGACATATATTGTTGATTTCTGAATTGTTTAACTTTATATTAGCAAATAACTCCTTACATGTCCAATAACTTTATCTTACAGAATATGTTGTATGAAAAAACATCAAAGGTTACAAAAAAAATTCTGTACCAGTAAACGTCACTCATCCAACATTTAAGAATCCATAAATTAAAATTCAGAGGTCTGTACAATTGGTGAATTTTAAGCATATTTCATATGTATAGTTTTTTTTTCAGGAATTCTGATTCTGTTAGTAGTGTCAATTTCCACAGTTCAGGCATCTGGAAAAACACTTTTAAACACTATATACATGTTTTACATTGAGGGACTGGCAGTCTTGACAGAAAAATATTTAAATAAAATAGAATAAAATAGATTAAGTACTAATAGTACTAGGATGATTTATCAAAGCAGTAACATTATACAGCATCAAGATAGTGCACCTTAAGGTTGCTTTTTTATGAAGTAATGTTGGGACTCTGACTGAAATGACTATATCTCTGAGTATTCCCCTTACTGTGACGTACCTTGATTTCAGAGTTAGGATATATAAACAGCAGTAGTATAAGGGGCATAGAACTCCATGAACATCAGGGGCTCATGGGTAAAATTGCTTTGTTAAATCACTGAAACAGCATTGCAGTGTTGCACACACTTTCGTTATTCACTGTTTTGCCTGATTATCATACTGCTGTGATCAAAATTCTGAGACTTGCAATTGTGAGGCTTGGACTTATGGCATGGTGTCATGTAAGGCCATTGCCTGCCCCATTTACTATACATAAATCCAATAAAGTACACATTTGTGGGATATTTGATTGGAGCAAAACTAGACCCCTGGCTGTTGTGCTCATATTCCTGTTTGAGCAGACTGGGTACCTGTGTGGGCACTTTGGCTGACTTTCTGGGGCATGTGGCTGACTCCAGCACTGCACCTCTTTCACTCTCTGTGTTGTACTTGATAGTCTCGTTGCCATCTGTTAACATTGACAAGTCTGAGTGCTCTTGACTGCTGACATGTTTCTATCAGAAAACCTTTAGTCTTCAGAAAAAGGCGTCATCTTTCCAACGGAGGAGGTAGAAAAAAATGCAAGGGGCAGGTGAAAAGGAAGAAATCAAAACTGAACTTGGAAGGATTGAAGAACATTACTGTAAGAAAAAAGAGGAGAAAGACAGATGTAGACTACATCACTCAAGATGTGGATTGAGAATTTAATACACAATGAAAACAGTAGGATTAATAAGACTAATGGTGATGAAGATATATCCTTTGTAACAATGGATAGAGCAGATATTACTGTATTAGAAGCTGAAAATTCTTCAGAACTGGCCAGCAAAGATATTCTTGTAATTGGAGATTCAATTATTAGAGGAACTGATATGTATATTTACAGGGATGATAATGAACATCAAATAGTGTTATACTTGCCCGGAGCGAAAATAGAAGATGTGAGACAACCCTTGGAATGCCTTAATGTAAGGAAGTATGACTCTGTTTTTATTCTTGTTGGTACAAATAATGTCCGCCGCAAGGATTCTCTGACTGTTAGTAGGGAATGGACAGCCCTCTTAGATACTATTGCTTGTACTGGTGTTAAGACATATTTGTTTTACAAATAACCTGTAGGAAAGATAATCAGGTCACTGTGAATGAAAATATTTTTTGGGTAAATCCCTACATGGAAAAAATGTCCTGTTTTAAAAAATGGAAATGTGTACAGCATCCAAGACTTGTTTTGGGCACACATGTTCAGAAAGGATGGTGTGCATTTGTCTATATCAGGGAAGAGCATTTTTGCAGCAGGTAATTTGCAATATTTGACGAACACTAGGCAGGATTTTTGCCATGTCAAAAATTTAACAGTCCACAGATAGCAACATTGAACGCCTCTCTGATGGTTGTTAATGCTAGGAGCAATAATAATAAAGTTTTTTTTTATTAGAAAATTTGCTATGTTCCCACAAGATTGATGTTGTTATTGTTTGCGAGGGATGGTTAAAGAACAATGACTGGAAACCAGTTCTGTCAGGGTATAGATGTTTTTACTGTAACAGACATTCTAATAAAAAAATAGGTGGAGGTGTTATGATAGGGATTAAAGATAGTTATGAAACTTGTGATTATTACTTGTTCAATGACAACACCAATACTACAGACTGTGTAACTGCGACAATAAAGACAAGCTTGGAACATATAACAATTGTTGGGAGTGTATAGACCACCATCTCACGTGCAGATGACTTAGAGGAATTCTTACATTTCTTGCATGAAACACAGGAGGGAAGAATAGTATTATCTGGGGACTTCAATTTACCAGAAACAGACTGGAATAATATTGATTCAACAACATTAGTAAGGAAATTATTCAGAGCATATATCCAGGAACAACAATTGCTTCAGATTGTAAAAAAACCTACCAAGGGATGGAACATACTGGACAGTGTTTGAGTTCCCAAAGAAATTACTATAACTTCAAGTCAGGTTTTACCACCATTGATATGCAGTGGTCATGAGGTTATAAAGGTTAATTTGTTGCTAGGTAATTCTGCCAAACTGAAATCTAAGCCAATGCACAGAAGGTTAATTACAGATTATATGGAAGCAAAACAGTCACTATGTAAAACTAACTGAAGTGAGGTGTTCAGTGGGAAAACTGTAGATTGAATGTGAAAGTTTTGAAAGAGAAATTGTTTGAGTGCAAAAAATCAAAAAAAGGCATACAACATCAGGTGGATATATTTACATAAGAATAAGATATCTGATTAAGGTGAGAGAAAGTAAATATAAGAAATGGAAGAGAGGTCGAAATACAACTTTGAAAATTAAAACAAACAAGCTGGACAAACAGATTAAGCATAGTGTGAGACAAGATCAAGAAAAATTTGAAGAAAATTTATATAAAGATATTGAGCATAATAGGAAACATTTTTATAGATACATAAGATGTGCAAGGAGTAAAGACACACAAATTGATAAACTGTGTGCAGATTCTAAAATTCATTCTCAGACACAACAGATTTATTTATTTATTTAACATTTGTTAACCGGGTTGGTCCAGCTGAGCCATATGGCCCTTTTTCAGTGGAGACCTGAGAAGAATAGCTCCAGTTGACAGAAATAATGACATTCTATGATGGAATTTTATACATGAATTAAAAAATAAAAGTTTTAAACAATAATATAGAATATTAAGAATATGAATATATATGAACAGCTAGTAATATACAGCATTTATGTACGTGAACAAAAAGGACAACAATTATAAATAAATATAGGTTTTGACGATCAGTGTTGAAAAACCAAAGTACCTGGGGTATACAGCATTACAGCATGGTAGGACAGAGTAGAAGTAAAGGTTGCAAACTTTTTTTTTTTTTTATAAAGAGATTCAGCAAGGATGTTATTTACAAGGTAGCTTAAGTGAGAGTAAGTGGGTTACCTATAGAACAGTGAGAGTGGAAATGGAAATTAAGAGGTAGTAATGAAAGGGCAGGATTTTGAGTTCAGGAAGTAGTTTTTGACTTTAGTTTTGAAGAGACTGGTACTTTGAATGTTGCGGATGTCAGGGGGAAGCCTATTTCAGGCTTGGGACACTGAGCTTCTGTACCGGAGTTTGCCAATATTTTTGTTTGGTTTATAAATGTTTAGTAGGTTATGCTCAGGGCTGCGAAGTGAATGAGCTGGCGTATAAGGGGATACAATGGATGAGAGAGAGGGACAGATTGAAGGTTTACATAGCAGCGAGTCTGTGAGTTTGAGCTGGGATAGGATGAGAAGCTGGGGGAATTCAAGCCATTGAAGTTTCTTCAGGGCAAGGCAGTGATGAGATATGTATGGTTGGTTACTGGTGAATCTGGCTATATTGTTGTATGTTTGTTGGGGTTTGGTAAGTAGGGATGACTGAATGTGGATCAAGATAGGAGAGGCATAGAGAAGGCAGGGAAGGAGAAAGGCTTGTGCAAGAGTGTGTTTGGAGTTGGGAGCAAGGAATTTCTTATTTCTATAGAGCATCCCCAATTTCTGGTTGTTTTTTTTAATGCATTGTTGTATATTGATGTCAAATTTAAGCTGGTCATCAATTATAGTACCAAGAAGTTTGGTGTGTGGTTCAGCTTTGATAAGGAGAAGTCTTAAGAGGAGATGGTAAAGGTGGATTTGTGGTGGGAGAGAGATTTGGGAAGGAATAGTAGGAGCTTAGTCTTTTTGGGATTAACAGCCAAAAAGAAAAAGTGCTATCAGCAGCTAAGAAGAAAAAGTTTTTGTTGTTTTTTCCATTGAACTTTTTTGGATTAAGTATGAGTTGGTGGTCAGTGAGCCACTTTTCCACCGATGAGAAAGTATTTTGGGTGAGGGATAGAAGGCTGGTGATGTTATCACAGATAGAGATGACAGTAGAGTTATCAGTGTATTGTATGAGGGAGGACTTGGTGCAGGATGAGTAGAGTTTGCTAGTGAAGATGTTGAAGAGGAGAGAATTGAGCCCTGAGATTATAGATATATTTACAAAATCTTATGCAATACAGTTTGGCTCCACAAAAGGGGTGGTGAGTTGTCCAAGTGACATCCAGGTAACTCCAGATACTGGAATCAAATTAGATTATATTGAAAAGGACCTGCGCCAACTGGATCCAAAGCACAGGGAGGAGATGAAATTACTTACAATGACCTGAGAACACTTCAGCAAGAACTTACAGTACCATTATATCTATTATTCACTAGGTCATATAAATATGGGAAGATTCCTCACGATTGGAGACATTCAATTATTAAACCTGTTTTTAAGGGAAAGGGGAGTAGGACAAACTCAGAGTCATATAGATCCTTAAGTCTACTTTCATGTTGTGGAAAATAATGGAGAAGGTAATATTGGATACGTTATTGTCAGAACGGGATAGTTTGAAACTTGAAATCATATATCAGCATGCATATGTTGAAAACAGATCTATTACCACCTGCCCAGGCATGTCTAAAGGTCAGCTCCCAGTGTTTTCTCCTGTCTATCTGATGAATATGGGCATATTGGAGCAATGCAGCAATTGCCTCATGTACACAGACAACCCTTTCCTCCTACCACCCAACACTACAACCTGTGAGAGATGCACTTATATAGCCAAACTGGAAGCAAAGCTCTCTTCATTGAAGACTGGACTAGACAGTCAAGAGGAGAAGGTAAACACTTGCACCACACCACACTCATCACATAATCCCTCAAAACCTACACCACCAAAACACACACATAGATGCACAAAACACACACCTACATTCGCAGAGGCTCTCCCTGGACTATATGAAAAGAGACATGGAGGAGCTCTCCGATCTTGTAGGCCAGGCAGGTATGACCCTAGCCCTGAGTAGCATCCTGCCATCACCCAGAATGATACCACAGTACAAGGACAAAATGATTGACTTCAACAATTGGCTAAGCTTCTGGTGTCATTCTAAGGGAATCCAGTATCTGTCTGCCTGGGATGACATGATCGACAGACCACTATGCTTTGCCAGAGATGGCCTGCACCTGTCGCCTTTGGGATTCCAGATACTGGCAAAGGCTCTTGCCACCCCTATAGTGCCTTTTTTAGGCAAGGTTCAAATGACAAATTCCTCACTGTAACAGGTACAAGCAAGCAAAATCTGAGGGTAATGCTACTCAGTGCTAGAAGTCTAAACCTCAAAATGCACTCACTCGAGGCACTCCTAAAAATGGAGAACATCGACATCTGTGCAGTGACAGAGACCTGGGTCAAAGCTCCAGATAGCACCCCTGCATTACCAGACTATAATTCATACCACACTTTTTGGACACCTAACCCGGACCAAAACACTAAAGGTGGAGGTGTGTCCATATTCATTAAGGATATCCACACCTCCAAGCTAGTTGCTCAGCATAATGCATCCGAGATTATCTAAGTTCAACTAACTCTGGGCAAGACCGCAGTCCAGATTGTAGCTTGCTACAGACCCCCTACCATGCCCCAGGATTCCCACTCCTCTTTTCTTGATACACTAGAAAATGTTAGGGTACAACCCTACACCCTAATAATGGGTGATTTCAACTACCCCACCATTAACTGGGAAAATTACTCATGTACCAACTCTTTTGCTCAACATTTTCTGGAATTTATCAATTCCAGCATCTTGGATCAACTTATCCACATCCCCACCAGGGGCAGCAATATCCTAGACTGCAAACTAGGAGCCATAATCAAAACTCCTAATGACGTGGACATCCTACAAATGGGCCTCACTGAGACAGATGCCTGGTGTCAAAGCCATATCCTTAAGCTCAATGCCAAAAAGTGCATTGTCATCACCTTTGGTAAAAACTCTGTATCCATGAACTACCACATAGGGGGTAGTCTTCTTAACACCAAAAGTGTGATAAGAGACTTTGGGACACAGGTGGACAGTAGTCTCTCCTTTGATAATCACATCGCCACAGTGGTCAGGAAATCCTTCTACATGGCACACCTCATCACAAAAGGTTTCTCATCCAGAAAAAAGAGGTCATTTTTCCCCTCTACTCATCACTCATTAGATCCATTATAGAGTACAATGCCCCTTTTGGTATGTACCTCACAAGACATCTACAACAACTGAAAAGGCCTCAGAAATACCTCACAAAGAGGATTACTTGCCTCAAATAGATGCCCTACGCAGACCATCTCAAAAAATTCCAGCTTTACTCTGTTGCATATCGTCTACTCAGAGGTAATCTCTGCCTAACATACAAAGCTATGTCAAACCCAGAGCTGTAGGACATGCTCCACTTAAAGAAATCCCAATCCCTCTGAGCTACATGCTCTAGGGACCTAAACCTTGTCTCCACAATAAATAGAACATGCTGGAGAGATAGATTCCTGTGCCAGAGACTTCCCATATACTGGAACAGACTACCTATCTATGTCAAACAGAGCTCCTCATTAGCACTCTTCAAGAAAAATCTTGGTGATTGGATGGGAAATGGGAAATTCACCCTGGGGATCACTTCTGTGGCTCTGCTTGACAGGGTCACAGGAAAATAATATTCTTGGGTGGAGAAAGCCAGGGTACCTTTTTGGTTAGGCTTGCTAGGGCCAATAGCCTAGTACCTACCTATGAACCTATGAACCTGTAGCATGATGTTCTATATCAACATAATAACAGCTATGAATGAAAAATTATGCTGTGATGTAATTTATATAGATTTAACTTCAGCATTTGACAGGGTCACACACATAACACTGATCAATAAATTAGTACAAGTAGATATTGGTGTCCTCTTGATAAGCTAGATAGCTGCATGGCTTACAAATAGGACATGGCAAGTATCATACAGCAACTGGACAGGCAAAATCCTTGGTTACAGTCAGGGTGTCCCACGGGGCTCTGTCTTAGGCCATTACTTCTTTAGATTGTATCTTTCAGACCTAACTTTTTCATCTGAGGTGTTCTACAGTCTATATGCAGATGACTTGAAACTGGGTAAACTGATTGTTACAGATAAGACATGTCTGCAAAATAACTTGACTAAATTGACCATTTGGGCACAGGAGAATAATATGCAGATAAATACATCAAAAACTAAGCATATGAAATTTGGTAGGCATAAATTGAAAGGTGAATATTTAATACAGCACACAGTGATTTAAACTGTAGACTCATTTAAGGACCTGGATATATGGGTAGATTCAGCTATGAGCTTTTCTAATTATATCAAGCAATAATAGTTATAGAACTATAGGTTATATAAAAAGATTTATAAAGTCCATGAAATCAAAAATAATGAAGTCATTGTTGTTACATTAGATCCAAACTTCATTATGGAATAACAATATGGAAACCCTATAAGAAAACAAGCGTGAGCAAACTGGAAAGAGAACAATGGAAATATACCAAGGGCATCCATGGATGTAAAATTTAAGTTATTATGAAAGACCAAAATATCTGAACTTGTACAGTGTCTTACAGATGTCTAAGATGAGATCATATTCAGATATATAGTGCATTTACTGACAACTACCTCTGGGAATGTTTGGGGTTAACAAAAAGTACTAGAGAATCATCAGACAACCTATGTAGAAGGTTCTATAGGAATACGAAGTGCACTGATTGGTTCTCTGACAGAGTAGCTGAGGCATGGAACAGACTACCAAATTACATTAAAGCAAGTACTAGTTTAGATATTTTTAAGAACAGCTTGGACACATTATGGGAACAAGTGTTGTGGTATATTGGCAAGCTAGAAGGCCATTAATGCCCATGCTTGAAACATTTGTATGAATGTATGTATGTCAGCATGTATTGCCATCTTTAGTAGAACAGTGCCACTCTTGTTGACATTACTGAATGTTTCAAGTAACTGCTGAGTTCCTGATTTACCTGATGCCTTATCAGCATGTATTACCATCTTTAGTAGAACAGTGCCACTCTTGTTGACATTACTGAATGTTTCAAGTAACTGCTGAGTTCCTGATTTACCTGATGCCTTATCAGCATGTATTACCATCTTTAGTAGAACAGTGCCACTCTTGTTGACATTACTGAATGTTTCAAGTAACTGCTGAGTCCCTGATTTACCTGATGCCTTATCTTATCAACAACGGATGTTTGATGTTTCCTCCAGGTCTGGAAACTAAGTAGGTGCAGCTGTCCAAATATTTGTGTGGCTTTCCGCAAGTATATCTACCTACCTCAGGCTGGAGGTGTATGTACAGACATCAAAATACACCTATGCTATGAGCAGACAATTGGTTAGCAAACTGTAGAAATGTTTCCCAGGGCCAAGCATATCTCTATGTACATAAACATCCTGGCTTTGCTAGCTTGCCTTGGAATTCTCACTTGATGCTTATTTTATTATTTACAAGATGGTCGGAAGCTATGGTTTTAGAATTGATTTGTGCATGGTATACCCAGATCTCCAAGTGAAGGATGCAAACACACATTGAGTACTAAAACCAGTGCCCTTGTGCTGGATGTGGTCCATATACTGGGCTAAATACCAGCTGCTGTCAATAAAATACTCCCATTCCTGATATTGTCACTTGCAGCTGATATTGTGGCAGTACTCAATCCTGAAATGTGTTACAGGCACATCTACTGGTTAATGATACCTATGTATATTTGGGATAGACCATAAAATGTAGGCTTCCTTCTGTACCAGTAAACTTACAATGATGTCACAGGAAAGGACTTATTTCATACTCTGCTTCAGTTATGGTATCTACACTTACTTCATACTAGTGAAAGAGAGAAATGCATTACATTGGTCACCAGTCCAGGTCAACCATTGTTAGCCTTATTGTGTAGCATTACACCACTGCCCCACTTCTTGGCAGGGTAGAGCAAGTAAATTAACTGCTGATGGCAAGCTACTTCATCTGTGAGCAGCCAGTAGGTGCACTAACATTATACACAGTGTTTCTGGTGGACCCACAGTGTTCTCCATCCATTAGAGACAATCCAGGATCCCTTGTTCACTGCAGATGGATGCCACTCTTGTCATCATCAAAGTTGCTTTTTCTGTGTATTCACCCAGCCCCTACCCTCCTGGTGTGCAGGATTATGGCATGATATACTTACTAAAGGAGTGGTGTTATCCCAACATGTACCACAATTGTACATGTGTTTCGTTGTCATTAGTCCCACTGTACACGATAACAGTATATGCTGTTGGCCTAGTGTACAGTGTGATATTGTTAATGTCTGACACTTGTTAAGATCATGCATGGCAATGTATGGATGTCACTATCATATTATCCTTGAGTTTGTGTGTTGCAGTCATGTTAAGGCCATTTAAGGGGTATTATGTACCATACCTGCACATGCTGAGACATTACAATGGTGGTGCAAGGAGTTATAAAAGGACCTTGACATGCAGTAACCATTTTAGCTGCTGTTCCTTTATGTTCCCTAGCACCTACTTTAACTGACTGGAAAATTGCTAAAAAAAAAGTTTTGGTCATTCTGTTTGTTAATCATTGTTTTAATGAGGGTTTATTGGGTTTGGAGAGCACTAAAGTTTTACAAGCAGAGAGTGTCAACATATGAAACTTAGTACTGTGTTGCTGTTTTATTGCGAGGACAATATTTTTAGGGTGACTGTTAGATAGTTATGTCTGCTGCTTACTAGCCATAGGAGATGGACGTGGTTCACAAAGACAGTACAAGTATTGTGTGCAGAATTTTCTAGTAGTTCATAGAGGACTTTTGTGGACTCAGCCAGTAGGTGGTACATAGAGAAGCATTTTATTTCTGCTGAATCTTCCAGAAGCTTGGGTGTCTATGGGAGAGCTTGGGGAACTAAGTTACTATAAGAAATGTAGAAAGGAAGCATTCTGTTTCTGCTGTACTTTGCTGAAACATGTGTCTAGATGTAGGAGGGGGCAGACTCAGCTACTGAAAAGTATGGGAAATATTTTCTGTGTGATGAAATTTATAAAGCTGGATCTGCATGGGGGGTTAAACACTGGCTGTGATATGGAAATCTATACCTACTGGCTGCTATATACAAGAGCAAGGAGGTTTATCTGCATAACTGTACAAAGAGATGTAGCGTACATTTCAATGAGTGACAAAAAGAAAGTGATTCTTGGAGAGTTCTCCAGTGGAACGTTTTTTTTTTTTTTTTGAGCATTACATCTCAGTGCATTTGGGTGGCATGAACAGACTCCATTGTCACATTCATTTGTTCCTGATTCCAGTGATATCCCTGAGAATGGCTTCAAGTTTATTCTCATACTGTTTAACTGACATGCTTTTGTCAGTCATTTTATAACAGCCCATTCAGTCATGACAAACAGATTGTGTAGGAAAAGACTAAGAGAAACTGAATGGTAAGCAAGGGTTTGGTGAACTAAGAGTTAGTTACATTACTCAGAGTTTACAGGACACACAGCAAGTATGAGGCTTGATCTGATAAGAAATGTTGTTGTCCTCAGCCATATATGTCCATATGGACTGAATGAACCCTGGTCAAACAACCAGAGAACAAGCATACTATATCTCCTGAAATGCTTGCACACTATGCATGATTTTAACCCATCTGTGGGTTCGGCTGTTGCTTGAGGTGTAGATAGCTATTCAACTGGTGCCGCCTCAACTTGTGCAAAATAAAACAATAAAACACTACAGTTACTGCTGCACACTGAGCACTTCAGATCTGATTGCAAATGATTTTGGTAATACATTCAGAAATTACTAGGATCTGTTGATTATGCCCCCTAACATTTTACCCCCAGGGAAGCTGCTCCCCTTGTCCCACCCTACCTACATCTCTTGCTGCTGCTACACAGTGGGTAAAAGTACTTTTACAGATGCCCTGATATTTATTCATTATGTACATACAGAAGTTTTAAATATTTAAAATATGTGCTCTTTGTCTAATTCTTTTGTTAATTTAAATAATAAGTTAAGAACAGATGAGATCTGCAAGACATTTTTTTTGCAACTGTTACTTCTAACATATCTACCAGTGAGTAGCTTATGTAATGGGCAGTGTCCAGGAGAGTGCTAGCAATATCTATTTCTAGACACTTGTACATAAGGGGAAGGGAACTCACCTGTACATTTCTTCTTGTAAGCTCAATTTTTTATCACTTTAATACAGGTAATACTATAGAAGGTGTGCAGAGATATGGTTTGGTAGACCTTTCCTCACATGCCTACGATGATTGCTATGTGAGACACCTTTTGAGGTCATCATTACAATTCAGTACAGTGTATAAGTTATCAGATCTACAGAATCATGAAAATTTTGCTACAAAGTTTTCCAGTGAAATTATAATATTGCCGAGTTTTGAATGCATACTCAGTGATTACATTCTAGATTTCTTGAAACACATGATAATTATTTAATTGCTTCTAGCTTGTACAGATGTACACAGGTTTTTATTAACAGGCTTCATATGACATTTAAAATTGTGATTCTCATCTTTTTGTTACCATTCTTTTGTTCTCACACTTTAGCACACAGTGTTTGTTGTAATGTTATGAACAGAGACTGACGGAAAACATTTTACTAACGGAGAGGTCATTATGACCTTTATTTAACAAGATGGGAGTGTTCACTTTCAAACACAGAGCTGCAGAGCTGCACATGTTTTCTGTAAGGCTGTATTTGTCTTTGAAGGACTTGACTCTGGCATCTCTTTCATGTCTAATGTAGGACTACCCATATTTTGCAGTTTGGGACAAAATGACCTTGCACTGCATGTTCTTTATGAAAGGAGAGAATAAATGTACAATACCACACCATTTAATTGGCAAGACTATTTATTCAGTAAGCTAATGCACTACAGTGGAGCTAAAACCCTAAAATACATCTTCCCAGTTAAATCATCAACCAGGGATATCCCATATTTTTGATGGATTTGACTCTTCAAGACCACACAGAGTTTCTTCACCTGTGTCATGGTGGACATCTCAAATCTCTTTCTCTTCACATTACACTTAAATAGCACTTTCAGCATGCATGGCAGTGCTCCCTTCTTGAACGTTGTTTCCGAACATGTGAAGTTCATACAAATAGATAAAATGGTTATGCAATGTATGTCATGTTCTGGTTCTATAAAAGTTAGTACACCATATCTCATAGTCCTGAATGACTTCTCACTGAAATATTGCAAGTAGCCTTATTTTATTTTTTGTTTTTTGTGAAAATTAAAAAAATGCACTGTTAAGATCATTCTGTGCTGCTTCCTTTTTGAAGGAAGAAACTTTTTGAGCTGGACCCTCTGTGCTTTGTTAAAACAGTCTCACATGATCTCTGTACCTCATTGTGTATGATTTGCTGTGAGCTTGCATACCAAGAATGACATTTCTATCTTCATTGAAGGGATGTCCCCAACCCACATTTTTATCTATGTTGAATTATGTCAGTGGACAACAAACTAATGTAATATTTGTAGATGAAGGCAAAGTGGTTCATACAGCCTACCTTGATCTGGCCACGGCCTTTGATACTATTCCCCACTCAGGAATCATAGAAAAATTCACTAAGCTAGGCATCAACCCCATATCACTAGGTAGGTTGCAAACTGGTTCACAAATAATACCCACAGTGTGAAAGTAACTGACTCCAAGTCAGACTGCCAACAAGTCACAACTGGAGTCCCACAGGGTTCAGTCCTGGATCCTCTCCTGTTTGGTATCTGCTTCTCTGATGTCCAGGCCAACATGAAGGGAATCTGGCTGACAAAGTTTGCAGATGATTGCAAGTTGGGAGCTATTATTAACTACCCAAGTGATGTTGACATCCTACAGAAAGGCCTCACTGAGACCAACGACTGGTGTCATAACCATGGCCTTAAGTTCAATGCCAAAAAATGTGTCGTCATCCCCTTTGGGAAAAAATCATTTCCCACTAATTACCACACTGATGGTAGTTTGCTGAACACCAAAAGTGTTATAAGAGATCTGGGAACACAGGTTGACAGCAACCTCTCTTTTGACCAGCACATTGCCACTGTGGTCAGAAAGTCCTTCTATGTGGCACATCAGATACACTAGACAATCTCGACGTATTGAAATGTCAAAAGTCAATATGTCGAGACCGAATAGTGGAAAGTGCAGTTAACCGAAACTACACTATGCTGAATCCACAAATGTCGAATCCACCGCTATTGTGGTGTCACGTTCGTGATGTATGGTGCGATTTGTGGATTTATCCAGGGTTTCAGGTTAGTACTGTGTGTTCGAGGATATTGGGTAGGGATTTTAGTGTGTGTGAGTGTGTGCGGTGGTGTTTTTTGTGTGTTTGTGTATTTAGTGCGACCTCGGAGTTAGAATATATAAGTGGGGGGGGTGTGTGGGGGGGCACAGGTAGGTTAGGTGTGTTTGTGTGTGTTGTTATGTTTGTTTAGTTAGGTAGGTGTATGTATGATTATGTCCTGGTTTGTGTGTGTGTGAATGGTCATGATTGTAGTATTTGTGATTGTGAGTTTTCATGTATGTGGGTTTTCGACTATTCAGTCTCGAAATACTGAAATTCGACATTTCAGTCTTTCGAGATTGTATAGTGAATCAGGCACATCTCATTACAAAGGGTTTTGCATCCAGGAAGAAAGAGGTAATTGTCTCCCTCTACTCTTCCCTCATTAGGCCAATCATTGAGTACAATGCCCCATTTGGCATGTACCTCACTAGACACCTGCAACAACTGGAGAGGCCACAAAAGTACCTAACAAAGAGGATCCTAGGCCTTAAACATTTGTGCTGTATGGACAGACTTAAAAAACTCCAAGTATTCTCTGTCTCATATCGCCTACTTAGCGATGATCTCAGCTTGACTTACAAAGCCATGTCTGACCCAGCTCTCTTAGAAATGCTACATCTAAAGAAATCCCAATCCCTCTGCACCACACGCTTGAGAGACCTCAACCTCATCACCACAATCAACAAAATGTGCTGGAGGGACAGGTTCATAACCTAGAGACTGCCCATGCTATGGAATAGATTTCCCATACATATCAAGCAGAGTACCTCACTGGCCCTCTTCTAGAGAAATCTTGATGAGTGGATCAGAAATAGAAAATTCACCTCAGGGATCACTCCAGTGGCTTTACTTGACAGAGGCACTGGGAACTAAGGTCTGGTGGCACGATGCCAGGGTAATCCTATGGGCTAGGCTTGTAAAGGTTCCAGGGTCATTAGCCTAGTAAACACCTATGAACCTATCAACTTTTTAAATGTGTCCTCTAATTTCTTATGGCAAAAACAAATTACTTTATTGCTGCAAATATGCATTATCCATTTTACGCACATGATCTCTTGAGCTTAAATATTTTCTATTGTAACTATTTTACTGTTGTTTTAAACAAATATCCTACCTTTTTCTATATTCTTACCTTGATCTCTCAGTTTTAGATATTTGTAGCTGCTAAGTGATCTAGATCATAGGATCATAGGTTCATAGTATCATCGGAGGTTACTAAGGTACTGACACTAGGGCTCTTACAAGCCTAGCCAGGTTTTACTCTTATTTCCACAATTAGCACCTATCATCCCTGTCCAAGAGGGACATAGGTGGGACCCCTGGGGTGAATTTACTTTTACCCATCCAATTGTCCAGATTGCATTTGAAGAAGGGCAATGAGGTCCTCTGCTTGACATGAAGCGGGAGTCTGTTCCAAAGGTGTGGAAACCTCTGAGAGACAAATTCCCTCTAGCAGGTTCTATTAATGTCACATACCAGGTTAAGGCCATTAGAGTGAGTAACCTGCATACCATTTGACTTACGGATATGCAGCATTTCCAATAAAGCAAGGTCATAGATTGTCTTATATGCAAGGCAGAGATCGCCTCTGAGTAGTCTGTATGAAACAGAATAAAGTTGCAATGATTTCAGACGATCCTCATAGGAAAGATGCTGAAGACCTTGAATTTTCCTTGTGAGGACCTTTGTGGTCTCTCCAGTTGCTGCAGGTGCTTGGAAAGGTACATACCAAAAGAGACATTGTACTCAATTATTGGCCTGTTGAAGGAAGAGTACAGGGAGATTATAAGTTATTTTTTTCTGGAGGCAATGCCCTTACTTATGAGATGAGCAATATACACTGGATATAAAAGTATACACTCCCCTGTTAAAATGCCATATTCTTGTGATATAAAAAATGAGACCACGATAAACATTTCAAAACTTTTCCCACCTTTAATGTGACCTATAACCTGTACAATTCAATTGAAAAACAAACAAATCTGTTAGGTGAAAAATATAAAAAATAAAAAACATACAATAAGCTGGTTGCATAAGTGTGCACAACCTTAAACTAATACTTTGTTGAAGCACCTTTTGATTTAATTACAGCATTCAGTCTTCTTGGGTACATACCTGCCATCAATTAAAGAGACTCTGATTAACCCCAAATAAAGTTCAGATGTCCTAGTAGGATTTTCCTGACATTAACTCAGTTGCCTGCTACAGCAAAAGCCATGATTCACAGAGAGCTTACAAACCATCAAAGGGATCTCATTGTTGAAAGGTATCAGTCAGGAGAAGGGTACAAAAAAATTTCCACAGCATTGGATATACCATGGAATACAGTGAATACAGTCATCAAAAAGTGGAGAAAATATGGGACAAAAGTGACATTGCAATGAACTGGACGTCTCTCCAAAATTGATGAAAAGACAAGGTGAAAACTGGTCAGTGAGGCTGCCAAGAGACCTACGGCAACACTGAAGGAGCTGCAGGGATTTCTGGCAAGTGCTGGTTGTGTACTACATGTGACAACAATCTCCTGTATTCTCTATATGTCTGGACTATGGGGTAGGGTTGCACGATAGAAGCCTTTTCTTGCACAGAAAAACATCCAGTCCCAGCTAAAATTTGCAAAATAATACATCAAGTCTCTCAAAAGCATGTGGGAAAATGTGTTATGGTCTGATGAGACCAAGGCTGAACTTTTTGGCCACAATTCCAATAGGTACATTTGGCGCAAAAACAGCACTTTGCATCACCAAAAGAACACCATCCCCACGGTGAAGCATGGTGATGGCAGTATCATGCTTTGGGTTTGCTTTTCTTCATCTGGAACTGGGGCTTTAATCAAGGTGGACGGAATTATGAACAGTTCCAAATACCAGTCACTTTTGACCCAAAACCTTCAGGGGTCTGTTAGAAAGATGAACATGAAGAGGAATTTCACCTTTCAACATGACAATGACCCCAAGCATACATCCAAATCAACAAAAGAATGGCTTCACCAGAAGAAAATTAAAGTTTTGGAATGTCCCAGCCAGATCCCAGACCTAAATCCAATAGAAAATCTGTGGGGTGACCTGAAGAGGCCTATACACAAGAGATGCCCTCGCAATCTGACAGATTTGGAGCACTTTTGCAAGGAAGAGTGAGAAAATATTGCCAAGTCAAGATGTGCCATGCTGAGGGACTCCTACCCAAGAAGACTGAATGCTGTAATTAAATCAAAAGGTGCTTCAACAAAGTATTAGTTTAAGGGTGTGCACCCTTATGCAACCAGCTTATTGTGCATTTTTTATTTTTTTATATTTTTCCCCCTAACAGATTTGTTTGTTTTTCAATTGAATTGTACAGGTTATACATCACATTAAAGGTGGGAAATGTTTTGAAATGATTTATTGTGGTCTCATTTTTTTATATCACAAAAACCTGGCATTTTAACAGGGGTGTGCACACTTTTCATATCTACTGTAGAATGCCCTTCTTACCACTGTGGAGACATGGTGACCAAAGGTAAGGTTGCTGTCGACTTGCGTGCCCAGGTCTCTCATCACTAAGTGTGTACTTAGGGTGTTGTTATTGATGTGGTAGTTAGCAGGAACATAACTCTTACCAAAAGGGATGATAATACATTTTTGCATTGAGTTTAAGGCCATGACATTGGCACCAGTCATTTTCTTGTGTAAGACCCTCTTGCAGGATGTTGACATTGTTTGGAGATTTTATGACCGCCCTCAGTTTGCAGTCATCAGCAAACTTTGTCAGCCACAGACCTTTAGTTTTAGCTTACATTTCAGGGAAATAGATTCCAAACAGTAGAGATCCCAGGACTGATTCCTGTGTAACACCACTGGTTACAGGTCTGCTGTTGGAGGTGGATTCCCCTATTTTGACTGTATGGGTTTTGGGGTGGATTCCCCTATTTTGGCTATATGGGTTTTATCAGTGAGCCGTTAGCAATCCATCTAATGATATATGGGTTGATACCTAGCTGGGTGAGTTTGTCAATTATGCTTGAGTGGGGGAGAGTGTCAAAAGCCTTGGCTAAATCTAGGTAGGCTGTATGCACAGATTTCCCCTCATCAAGGACCTTGGTGACTGTCTCGAAGAAGTCCACCAGGTTTAACAGGCAATATCTCCCTTTGACAAATCCAAATTGAGTAGGGTCAAGTGTTTGGAGGTTACCAATGTCTTTGTTGATAAGGTCCATGATAATTCTCTCCATAGCCTTGATTATAAGGTTAGTCAAGACTAATAGGTTTATTGCTCCCGGGGTCAGTATAAGCATCACCTTTGTACAAGGGGATAATGGTGGCCTTTTTCCATTCAGCTGAGATGAAGCCAGTGCTTAGACTTTGATTGAAGAGAGTACCCTATGGTGTTTCTAATTCTTGTTTGAGCCCATGTAGGACACAGCCTGGGATGTTATCAGGTCCCATGGATGCTGTGTTTCTGACCTTAGAGAGAGCATTCATGACCTGCTCTTTAGAGATACAAGGTAGAGGACAGGTGGTAGGGATATCTTGGGGTAAGTGTGGTGGGGGAAAGGGGAGTGAAGTTTTCACAGAAGCTGTCGGCTAACAGGTTAGCAATGTCCACAGGCTCGGTATATGTGGTATCATTAACTACCAGTTTGACACAAATCTGAGCCTTTCCTTTTAGGTTACGGATGTAAGTAAAGAATGCTTTATGGTTGTCCTTAGTTGAGGAAGCTAATTTGGATTCATAGTTAGAGTTGGAGGACTTCACAAGGAGTCTTATTTGCTTGTTTAAACTGAGGAGGCAGTATTTCCAGTTTGGGGCTCGGTCCCTCTTACTCTTAGACAGCAATTTCTTCCTCTTATTATAAAGGATGTTAATGGTAGTTGTCCACCAGACAGGTTTGCTCTTCCTTTAGGAGCTTGTTTTGGTCCTATCAGGTACAACCCAGTCAATGCAGTTGTTCAGGTGTTTGTATTAAGCATTTATGTAGAACTCAGCATAGTTGCCAGTTCCATCTGAGTGAGGAGGTGCAGTGAAGCTATTAATACCATCCCATAAGAGGTCATAATCTGCTTTAGAGAAGTTTGTTAGTATAGTTTGTGCTATTGGGGGGGTTAGGTGTGATAGTAATTTTGAATGAGACTGATTTATGGTCAGATCTCACCAGGGAAGACCTCACAATGAAGGTGCTACATTGGTCCTCCATATTGGTAAGCACCAGATCCAGGATGTCGGCACCCCTTATGGGAGTGTCATCTAGCTGGTTCAGAGAACTGGAGTTAATAAAGTTGAGGAACCTTTGGCAAGTGAGTTTCCACATGAGTAATTTCCCAGTCAATGGATGGGTAGTTAAAGTCACCCAAAACCATGGTGTTTGTATGTATCTTGACAGACTCAAGTAGATCCAAATAGGAAGAGTTGGTATCCTGATTCATTGTGGGGGTCCTGTAGCTGGCAATGACATGACTAGTAAATTGCACCTGAAGTATCTCCAGGGAATCATACTGTTTAACCAATCTGGAGGTGTATTTATCTTTAATCAATATTGATACACTGCCTCCTCTAGTTTTCACACCTTCAGTTTGTGGTCTGAACATGTGGAAGGAGGTGTAGCCTGATATGGCTGGAGTGCTCTCCACAGCCATGACCCAAATCTCCAAGACTGCACAAATGTCAATGTCTTCCAAGGTGAGGACTCCTTCCAGTGAATGCAGTTTTGTGTTTAGGCTCCTAGCATTTAGAAGGAAAACCTTGAGGCTGTTCTTAGATGGAGTTCTTACATCAGGAATTTTGTCCTTGAGACACTGCCTAAAAAAGGCACTATAGGGGTGGCAAGGGCCTTGGCCAGTAGCCAAAATCCCAGAAGTGACAGATGAAGACCATCTCTGGCAAAGCATCGAGGTCTATCAATCATGTCATTCCAGGCTGACAAATACTGTATTCCCTTGGAATGACACCAGAAACAAAACCAATTATTGAAGTCAATCATTTTCTGTTTGGATTGAAGCATCATCCTAGGTGAAGGTAAAATGCAGCTTAAGGCTAGGAACATGCCAGCCTGAGACACGTAGTCTGAGAGCTCGATCCTGTCTCTCTTCATATAGTCCAGAGAGGTATGTCTCAAGTCATTCACATCAACATGGAGTATGAGAGAGTCATAACAATACCTGTTGTTGAGAGAGCTGAGTGCATGTGTAATAAGGTGGATCCTGGCACCTGACTAACAGCTGACCGTGACCTTCTCCTTATCCAGCCTGGTGAGAGGGACATCTGTGTGTCTCATGATGGAATCACCTATGACTAATAAGTTTGATTTTGTGTTTTGCCTTAAGGGCTTGACAGGTGAGACACTGGTATGTGAGCTATTATGTGTATTGTGTACTGCAGAGGAAGTATTATGTGTAGCATGCTTGTGTTTGTGTTTGGGAGGTCACTGATTATTTTGGTAAGTTTCGGATGAGGACCTCTGCATATGTAGGTATGAGTGATGTGGGTTTGGGTGGAGTAAGAGGTGAGGTGAGGTGTGCATGCTGATGACCTGCTCATTGTCATATGTACTGAATGGTGTGTGAGAGCATGGATTCAAAGTTCTTAATATAGTTGCATCTCTCAAATATTGAGTTTGTGTAGTCTAGGAGCAGAGGATTGTCGGTGAACATGAGGCAGTTACTGCACTGTCTCAGGATGCTCATGTTGACCAAGATGGCTGGAGAAACTGTGGGAAATTGTACGTCCATAGTGTTAGGTAAATTTATATGGTTAGGAAGAGAGGTCACACTTTGGACTGGCTAGTGGGTGAGAAGTATGTTGGAACCTCTGAGGTTAGGCTTAGTGTTCTACCTGACTGTAGAGCTGAGCCATGAAAGACCTCTGAAAGACCACAAGCAAAGTGCTAAGGGAAAATTTAACAAGAAAAGTGTTTGCTACTATAACCACCAATGGTAACTACTGTTAAGTGGCTGTGCACGATGGTGCACTACATGCAGGAAGTGCAGACACATGGCTTATGTAAAACAAGAATAACCCTTTTAACTCAAACTAGCAAATAAGGACGCACTCTCTGACTCTAGTACAGTCACCCTTGATTGGATGGGACTCAGACAGCACTCTCCTCCTACAAGGGTGCAGAAAGGCCCTCTCCAACAAAGATGGCTTGAATTTGATGCTCAGAGGTTACAAAGCAGACCCAGAAAAAGCAAACCTGAAATTGGGGTATGCTACAGCCAAACTAGTACAGTATGCAGTAAAATGTGGCCTAAAACAATTCTGACAATTCAAAAGACAGTAGAATGCAAATACTAATTAAAAGTGCAATATAAGAGCAGAATCAGGCACGTATAGTTAGTTGAAAGTAAAGGATGCCTCAGATCTTTCAGTATCTCAGTGAAGAGCTGGTTTTAGTGCTCGCGTGATACAAGGCAGTCTAGATTCCGTAAGACTGAATCTAGCCTATGCTAAGTGTAGAGGTATTTGAAATTTAAAGGGCTTAAAATCACAGTCATGACAGCAAAAAAAAAAAAAAAACAGTATAAAGTAGCAATTCGATAGAACAATGTTCTCAATGTAATCAGGCTACTAAGAAGCCATAATAAAAGAAGTGGTATAAATGCAATTGAACACTTTTAAGAACAGAAGCAAAAGCAAAATAAAAGTATTAAAGTAGGAAAAGGTGCAGTATAAATACAGTAAAATACAGTAAAAGCAGCTGAATAGAGTGTCATTTTTTTTCAAGTAGAAAGGGAGGAAAGAGAAGATAATTCAAGGTTAAGAGCTAAGGTGGTGGGCCTTCCCAAATACTCTCACTGTACTCAGTAGAAACAGCTGATGCAGTGGGACTGGGAGGAGTGTCCAATAACAAATTTATAATAAGACATGGGTAAAC
>NC_056725.1:1831797290-1831807290 GCF_019279795.1 Protopterus annectens
GGCTTAGGTTAGAACAAGAAGACAGATAACACTGTCAGGGTGTGTGGTGACACAACGAAGGAGAGGGAGTGCAGTGATGAAGGAGACATTAAATAAATAAAGGGAAGAAATGTAGAGCAAATTGAAGTGAACATGGACACAAAAGGGAGGAGAGTATCAGGATAGGGGAAGGAATGGGATGTTTGCACATGCAGTCTCTGCCAGCAGCCACCAGGTGTGAGATTACTCACTACCCTGGATACTGTCACCACAGGGCCCTGTCTCAGATGGTGAGACAGTGCTGGCCAGGGACATGACTCAACAAGTTGCTAGAGGCGGTTCTTCATCTGGCTGACTCAGGCATCCAAGCTCCTGTCAATAATCTCCACCTCAATCTTTCCCAGTTGACAAAGGTGCTATCTCCAGGTATGGCTACTTATGCTACAACTGTCCCAGCTTCTGGTACAGGATTATCCGAAGTGGATGGTGGAGGTAAGGAAGGAGGTGTGGAGATGACTGTGGCAGTTTGGGACCTAGATGTGGTGGGTACTTCTACTAGTGATGGTGATGACTGTGCTGGCACCTATGGGGGTTCAACAGGCCTTGTCAGAGGGATGGGCTCAAGTCATGATGCTGCTGCATATTATAGTTAAATAAATGGATAGAAACAAATTAATAAATAAATGTATTAAAAGAAAAGATAACAATACAGAGGGTGTGGGGGCTTAAGTACAAATACAGTGAAAAACTGAAGCTGAAACTCATTTTGACTATGATAAAGTTACGCATAATATACTTGAAGGACCAACAGACACTTCTCAGTTTAACAAGGCTGTTAGGATCGACAACTGAGAAGGGGACCCGAACCAGCAGCCATCATTATGTTCTGCATACTGACTAACAGCATATTAACATAATGAACTACTTGGACAAACCAACAGGGTTCTCTTATCAGAGACAGCATATTGATGTCTGAGACAAATTTACATATAAAAAGAAACCGTACTGCTCTGACATATATTTCACCTACAAGTTGTAAGCAAAAGAGAGAAATATATTGACAAAGATTATCCAGGCCATAGATGTCCACCCACCCAAATGTTGCTTATGCACATTTCCCCATCTAATGCTGTTATTTTTATGTCTTTGAACTCAAAACACACACAAGCAGCAAAGGGCAGAATGAAAAACAATAATGATAATTAAGAAACAAAATAACACTACACCCAACTTTTGACCCCAAGAGTTTAATAAACAGTTAAGTGATTTTGTCTTTATACATCAAAGACTTCATTAGAACTAAGGCTATCAGTTCTGATGAAGTTTTTGATGTGTAAAGACAAAGGCAGTTACCTGTTTATTTAATTGTGTAGTCGATAGTTGGATAGAGTGTTATTTTGGTTCTTTTTCATGTCTTTATCATATGTCCTTGTTAAAAACAAAAAAGAAAAGACTGACAAAGTAACATGCACTCCACCACACTAAACAAACCTACGCCTTGTAAGTATTCAGCTTTTGAGAGTGCCACAGATATGACACTATATTACCTGTGAGCTGTGGAAACATCTGCAATATTGCCCTAACACATTCGGAAATGAGCTGAGCCATTTCCAAGCAAAAAATTAAAATTTCTAGGACTGAGTAACATATCTCAGGATTTGACATCTCTTTTATCACTGTCCAGGAGTTAATCATTTCCCAATTGCCTCAGTCCTTTCTTCTTCAAATTTGATCTGACAGATGTCCATATTTGATGCAACATTTTACATATACCCTTAACCAAACTTTTAGCATTTCAATTTGAAGCCCAAATTCAGTAACAAAATTCATCCATGTGGGCAATTGCTTCCTGCCACTAGCTTTGAAAATATACAACTATAAACCACTTATAGATCTCTGGATATGATGTAGTTTCAACTACTCAAACCAAAAAGTTGATAAAATCTTATCCAGGTAATGAAGGCTGTAGACTCCCTTGTTTGATGCCAGTATTATATTTCCATGTTTGCTAAGTGAAATGTTCAAATAGCCAATATCATCTTGTGGTATTAACTTAACCTTAATAAGAGTTAATTAAAAACTTTTTGTTCAAAATCTAAGTTTCCTATAGCCTAATTGAGCATTTCAGCAGTCTTGCAGGAAACCACAGATAGTATTCCCAAATTCACGTATCAGAGTACTGACTATGAGTCATACCCATGTGATGACACACTGAGGCCCAAACTGCTTCCTGTTATCTTGGCAAACTACTTTAGGCACTTTGGACACACACAACCCTTATCTTATAATATAGATTGGAGATGCCAGTCCACCTGATTCTTTGGGCAATAATAATTCTACCACAAAACTCTAAGCTTTTTCCCTCAGATAAAAAAAATAGTGAGATTCTGATATCTTGGAATAAGTCCTTTCCTGGGTTAAATGGTTTCACCTGAAATGAATAGAGTTCCAAAGACAATACAAACTTTGTACAGCTTGAATTTTGAGATCTTATCCTTATTGACTTATCTCCATCTACTTACCCACTCCGTATGTTTTGCTGGTAATCTCCCATAGGACACTGTAATCATCACCTCAACAGAGAAGGCCAAATAAACATTCAGGCACTTAGTACATTTATGGTATCATAACTGTGAATACTGACTTTGTATTTACTGGATTAGAAATATAATTTGCCTCTATTGTATGGCACTTTGCAATGTTGATTTTATAGCCCTGTACCTGTACAAACCACATCAGGAGCTCAGCCAGGTTACCAAAATAAGCTTTCAAGTCAGTTAAATAGACAAAATAAATTATCAGAGTGTAACACTGATTTAATTGCTATCCCTACCATTTCAAAGCCTACTACACAAGACATTCTGATGGCAATTGTAAGGAGAACCTAATAATGAGCAAACAGACAGGGGTGTGTGAACATTCTTGCCAGGTTTCTCTCAATAGCCAAAACAAGGCTTGTGTGGTTGCATTGCCATTTACCTTAGCAAGACCACCATTTTAGATCTTATTCAACAAAATCCTCATGTTTTACAGAAATCAAAACACTTTCTGCATCTTTACCAAGCAAACTGAACTGACTTTGTCAAATATATTCTTAGCATTCTGACTCACCCACAAGCAATCTCTGGTCTGCTGCCTGAATTACAATATGTACAATTATCACATTATCAGATGTTTGCTTGGTTGAAACAAACCTGCACTGGTATGAATGAATTAGGCCAAAAAGGTCTGGGACCTGCATGAATGCCAACAATGCCATGATTATTTTGTAGCCTTGGTCTCCAACTAAAATAGGTATATAAGAACCTGCTTACATTATTCCAAGAAGGGAAGGCATCCCACATTCAAACTACTTCATTAATAGTGATCCTTAATTTCTGTAACATTCACTCTCTCCACTATGCATCTCAGATGCAATCCCATTTGCACACTGTGATTTTTTTCACTTTGTTGTTTTTCTCACTATCCAACAGATGATGGACATGTGCTCATTGCTTGATGTCACAGCTTAACTATCATGCCTAGCACACATCTGGGCAAATATTTCTGAAATATTGCAATAATATTTTACTACTACTCCTGTCTCTGGATTCCAAACCTGTCTATCCAGTGCTGGGCTTTATGTTGCTTTAATCTAATTGCTAGTAATCTCTGAACTCTAGGGAAACCTCTTTAATATACCTTTTAGACAGTAACATCTCTTTAATTCTTTATCTCTTTCTAATACCCTGTAGTCTATTACCCTATGTTTGCATGTTTCTTATGTCTTCTTCTAGCCTTTCTAATTACCTTTTTGCAGTTGTTTTTATCTTAGCCAACCAAGCAATTCTTTTAATATGGCAAATATGTCATCTTTCCTTCTCCCTCGACTACAGCAAATCACTCTTTAGTGTTTCCTTAAATCTTGTCAGCTTCTGCATTCTATTGCCAATTAAATAGCTAATATTTGATTATGGATTGAACTGCAGACATATTTATTGGGGGAGTGGGCTAGAGCTACTTCTACTATACATGGTTATATGATTCAGCTCTGTATAGCTTTGGATTGTGTTAGCATCAATGTTATACTTAGACGGATGTATGTTTTGTTCTTGTAAGGAACTTCTTATTGTAGTGATTTTGTTGTTATTACCACTTGTATAATTATCTTGATTGTACCTTATTTGTCTATTATATTATCATAATTCTATTTTAACATCCACTATGTTTATTTTGAATGAATCACTTCAAGGTAAATGGGTACATTTGTACTTTTTGCTGTGTATATTTAAATGCATGGAATTTAGTTCTCCAGTTTATTTCCACTAGAGCAGTGGTTACTTTCTCTCTCTGTCTATATATATATATATATATATATATATATATATATATATACATATATATATGTGTGTGTGTGTGTGTGTGTGTGTGTGTGTGTTAAATAAGTATATATTTTGTTTATTTATTATGCAAGAAAAAACAAAAAAATGACAATAGTAACAACAATAAAACATGATTGAAAAATAATATTAAAAGCAAAACTTAAAGTCTTCAAAGGGTAAAAATTTCATTTTTTAAAGAATATTCATTCAAAGGGTAACAAAGTATATATGTGAAGGACTTAAAATAAAGAGAGAGAGAGAGAGAGAAAGAAACCCATGAAATATTGAAAGTAGATAGGAAATGCAGAAGTAGAAGCAATTCAGAATGGGGTCATGCATTTTAACTATAGTAACCTTATTTGCTAAGGAAACATATAGCTGTGATAGTGCTTCAAGTCTACATCAGACATGTAAATAAACCCTAAATATCAAAAATATGGGTTATTTATAAAAAAAATTAGTAAATAGATTTAATCCACAAGATTCAAAGATGCTTCTTAAAAATATACAATAGTTTTTTTTTCATATTCATCTTAAAGCTCTTGAATTCTTAGCTTTGTCAAAAACCTGACAAGTCTAAGACCACTGGTTCAGACCTAAATCACTTTAATTCTTTAGCACCTTGGTACAAGACCTTTCAGGAGTTACAAAATACATCAAAAATCTGTTACCTTATATACAAAAAAAAATAATAATTATTAATTATACAATCAATTAAATAAAACACCTCCAATTAATCTTTCAATTCAGTTCCACAGGAACCATAATATCATATTTAAGAATAAAAATGGATTCTTTATACAACAACTTTTCTTTAAGAAGGATTTTATCATTGTCCCTAACATATATTTGTTCTAAAACATTACCCTGTAACAAAGAAAAATCACTGTTATATGCATCTTTAAAATGACAAGTTATATTTTTTTCTTCCTTTTGGTATTTAATGTCCCTAATATGCTTCATCAACCTCACCTTAAAACTTCTTTTTGTCTCTCCAATATAAAAGAAGCCACAGAGACATTTCAGAGCATAAATA
This sequence comes from Protopterus annectens, assembly GCF_019279795.1. Classification (NCBI taxonomy): domain Eukaryota; kingdom Metazoa; phylum Chordata; order Ceratodontiformes; family Protopteridae; genus Protopterus; species Protopterus annectens. The sequence goes on from NC_056725.1 coordinate 1,831,802,667, forward strand.
ACCCCTTGCTGTTGCATGAAAATCGCCCTTTAGGTGTATCTTTAACCATATGTATATATTCAAAAGAACATACTATGTGCTTACAAACAGAACAACTATTGCACTTAAAAGTACCCACAGATATTGGATAGTTGTTCATATTAATTTTTGGCAAAATAAAATTTCCATGTACAAGCATATCCTTTAAATTCCTCCCCCATTTATATGACATCATATGATGTTTGTCCAATATTTTATTGAAATCTTTATCTTTCAGAAGAAAATTCCAATACAATTTTAATACTTCACAAATTTCCTCATTTTTAATATTGTATGTAGTAACAAAATATATTTGTTCTTTCTTGTTGTTCCAACTATTATCTTTTGCTCTGCTCTAGTATCTTTTATTTACATTTTTATTTGAATCCAAAGTTAAAAATTTATACTTAGCTTCCTTAACCACCTCTTTATTATAACCAGTATTACAAAAAATTGCAGTATTGTCTATTTCATCTAATAAATTCTCTTTAACATTGCAAATTCTAGACAATCTTAAAAACTCTCCATGAGGTAATGCTGAAAGAACATGGAGGGGGGGTGACAACTAGTAGCATATAAATACTGGCTCCCATCCAGAAACTTTCGATGTATTCCAGTACAAAGTTCCCCACTATCCATACCCTTTAAGGCTAGATCCAAATAAGATACTCTTTCTCCTTATTGTAACCCATCAAATGAAAGATTAAATGTATTATGCTGTAAATCAGCAACAAACTGAAGCAGTTGAGTCTTGCCCCTTCACAAATAAAAATCAAATCATCTATGTAGCGGTAGTAATGTTTCACATATTTCTTCATAAAATTATACTTAAATAGACATTCCACCTCATAATAAGCCATGAATAAATTAGCATAAATAAATATAAATGGATGCTCACTATTTTTGTCTAAATATCTCATCAAATGCAAAGAAATTGTTAGTCAAACAAAAATGTGTCAAATCAATTAAATAATTACCAAAGAACCAAGATGAACCTCAACACCAAGGAATGAAGAACGAGGTCGGATCCAAAATGGAATTTATTGTGAACACCACGAACATAAAAAACAGCAGCTCAACATAGCAGCTCAACAGCTCAACAGAGTCGATTAACCTAGGTTTCGTCCTATGTGGACTTCTTCAGAATAAAAAAGTTAACCATAAAGTTCACTTAAATAAGGCTAAACATCAACCCCACCCATGTCATTAACCAATCAATTATCTAATCTAACAACAGTAAAAAATGGAAATAAGTTAAAGACAAACACAATCATATAAAATATATGTATAAATGAGTGAAAATTAAAATATATGTAGTGTTAGCAATAGATACTATTGCTAACACTACATATAACTTGAACCAAAAATGATAAACTACATTCCGTATACAATCAAATACATCAAAAAATTAGCCCAAAATATGTTTGAGCTTGAGAACAGGCTTGATTGTGCAACAATCATTTAGCCCTGGATGACAATGTGCATCCAATCTAAGTTGCCATCTAAGCTCACATAAATCTAAGTGCACCTCTAAAGTTCTACCTTGTGAATCATACCTGATTTGTTGCAGTATACAAAATTAAAAGAATGGTCTAAACAAGTAGAAATGTGCCTGGCTAATGCATTAGTTAATTTTAGATGTTATATATCTAATAAGTGCTCTCTAACCCTTTCTCTAAAATACCGGCAAGTTAAATAATTAGTTAATGGGCTATCTCCCAGAAAATGCAACAGGGCATGTAGTCCGTCCTCATGTCTAATTGATGTATATAGACTTTTAACATACAAAGTTACCCAATACATGTATTCATTCGAACTAACAGTAGAAATCTTATTCAAGAAATCAAAGCTATCCTTTATATGAGAGAATTTTTGCAACATAAAGAAACAAAATGTTATGTAATAAAAGTCCAATCCCATGTAAGAAATACCTACAGGCTGAAATAATAGGAAATCTTGGTGGACTAGTTATATCCTTATGTAATTTGGGCAAACAAAAAAATGTATCTAAAACACAGCCTTCACTATTAAAATTTTTATATACATCATCTTCTGAGAAATAACCCAATCTAACACCTTTCTGTAGCAATTCTTGAAACTTAGCTATTGCTTCTCTATAAGTGCTACTGTCACTACTCCCATATACATCCTTGTTAGACAAATGCTCCAAACACATCCAATAATATTGTTGAAAATACAGTATAACTATTTTGCTTCCTTTGTCTGATGGCTTTATAATCAAATCCCTTCTTTCCTTCAATTCTTGTAAAGCTTTCCATTATTTTAATGTCAAATTATAACAGACCTTGTTCTTATTATGTAACAACTCTTCACATATTTCATTCATGGCAAAATTTAACATAGAACTGAAATGAATATTTTTTTTTTCATTAGAAGAGGGAGGAATAAACCTACTCTTAGTAGGATCCAAACTAATTGGACAAATTCAGGTGCTGTAATATTTTGCAGTAGATTTTAAAGTGCTAAGCTACTCTAATACTTTAATGGTGTATGAGTTGCCAAGATGCCTCAGTATATATATATATATATATATATATATATATATATATATATATATATCGGTCTACTGCTTTTGGTCGAATTACATTTGGTCGAAAATGATTTCAGGCAGCCCACTTCAGTGAAAGTTCATTTGATTGAAAGCTCATTTGGTCGAATTCCATTTGGTTGGAAATGGAATATAGACCCTGCCCCACTGCAGTGCGATCCTGGAGTAAGAATATAAAGTTAGGGGGGTATGGGGGGCACAGCCCCCCACATTTTACAACTAGTTTTTACTGACGTTATATGTTTCAATGTATTTTTAGTGGATGCACATGTATATAAATGTGTATACACTGCAATTATGTGGGGGACTATGCCCCCCACACCCCTTACTTTATAGTCTCACTCCAGGGTCATAATGCAGTGGGGCAGTGGCTATATTCCATTTTCGACCAACTGGAATTTGACCAAATGGGTTTTCAGTGAAATGCATTTTCAGTGAAGTGAACTGCCTGAAATAATTTTCGACCAAATGTAATTCGACCAAATATAGTAGACCTATATATATATATATATATATATATATATATATATATATATACCCATGAAATATTGAAAGCAGATAGGAAATGCTGAAGCAGAAACAATTCATGATGGGGGCATGCATTTTAACCATAGTAACCTTATTTGCTAAGGAAACATATAGCTATGATAGTGATTCAAGTCTTTCCTACATCAAACATGTAAAGTAACCCTACATGTCTAAAATGTGGGTTTATTTATTAAAAATATATGTATATATTTAATAAATGTATTTAATCCACAAGATTCAAAGATGCTTCTTAAAAACATGCAATAGTTTTTTTTTCATATTCATCTTAAAGCTCTTGAATTCTTAGCTTTGTCAAAAACCTGACACAAGTGTTGACACAATCTCTAAAATAGTATTTGAAAACTAAAATCTAATTATTTACTTGAGAAATTAATGTACTATGGATTTATATAATTGTTATAACAAGTAACATCTTTTCAAACAGAAACAAAAAATGGTTAGTAGATAAAATGATTTTTGAAAAGGAAACAAACTTTTCTAGTACGAGAAGCTATAAAGCCTCCATTAATCTGAACAGCTGTTGAGGTGATTTTATATACATAGGCTCATAGGTTCATAGGTAGATACTAGGCTATTGGCCCAAGGGCCTATGTAAGCCTAGCCAACAAGGTTCCCTGGCTTACGCCACCCAAGAAAGTTATTTTCCTGTGCCCCTGTCGAGCAGAGCCACAGAAGTGATCCCCGGGGTGTATTTCCTATTTCCCATCCACTCATCAAGATTTTTCTTGAAGAGTGCTAATGAGGAACTTTGCTTGACATAGATGGGTAGCTTGTTCCAGAGTATGGGAATCTCTGGGACAGGAATCTATCCCTCCAGCATGCCCTGCTTATTGTGGTGACAAGGTTTAGGTCCCTAGAGCATGTAGCTTGGAGGGATTGGGATTTTTTTAGGTGCAGCAAGTCCAACAGCTCTGGGTTTGACATAGCTTTACATGTTAGGCAGAGATCACCTCAGAGTAGGTGATATGCTACAGAGTAAAGCTGGAGTTTTTTGAGATGGTCAGTGTAGGGCATATGTTTCAGGCCAGTAATCCTCTTTGTGAGGTACTTTTGTGGCTTTTCCAGCTGCTGCAGATGTCTTATGAGGTACATTCCAAAAGGGGTGTTGCACTCTATAATGGGTCTAATGAGTGTCGAGTAGAGGGGAACAATGACCTCTATTTTCCTAGATGAAAACCCTTTTGTGATGAGGTATGCCATGTAGAAGGATTTCCTGACTACTGCGGTGATGTGATTATCAAAGGAGAGACTACTGTCCACCTGGGTCCCAAGGTCTCTTATCACACATTTGGCATTAAATAGACTGCCGCCTATGTGGTAGTTCATGGGTATAGAGGTTTTTACCAAAGGGGATGACAATGCACCTTTTGGCATTGAGCTTGAGGCCATGGCTCTGACACCAGGCATCTGTTTCACTGAGGCCTTTCTGTAGGATGTCCACATCATTTGGGGATTCGACTATGGCTCCTAGTTTACAGTCATCTGTGA